>NC_134458.1:1520000-1567500 GCF_047948215.1 Lycorma delicatula
AAGTTTTTCTGAACCGGTCTTGTTACTTTATTTACACAATTTGTATGCAGTTTTTGTTCAGTTTAGAGTCGCACAGAAATTTTACCCGATGAACAAGCTGATATAGCTGCTAAGGCATATAGTATACAATAGGCATATGTACCTTACTCACCGGGTTGGTCTAGTGGTGAACGCGTCTTCCCAAATCAGCTGATTTGGAAGTCGAGAGTTCCAGCGTTCAAGTCCTAGTAAAGCCAGTTATTTTTACACGGATTTGAATACTAGATCTTGGATACCGGTGTTCTTTGGTGGTTGGGTTTCAATTAACCACACATCTCAGAAATGGTCGAACTGAGAATGTACAAGACTACACTTCATATATATCCGGAGAACAGGGCGCGTTTCTTCCTCCAAATAACTAGAGCTCCGGTAGGTGCACTCCTGCTAGCCCATAGGTGCTGGAACTGAAGGTACTTCAGCGGATGGACTGAAGGGGAATCACGCCGGGATTATTAGGCTCAAAAGCTTAGTCTATCATGGCCAAATCCAGTAAATAAATTACAGTAAAGCAAATAACCAAATCCGTCCACAAATAAAACTTAAAATCTATAACCGCCACTAAATAACCCGTGAAACCCGACCGATAATAGAAAGATGCAGCAGCAACGGACATTGTCCAGGCTCTGCGATCTGTAGGAAGAAATATTGAAACTCCCGCCATTCTTGCGTTCCGTTCCGTAACGGAACGCATGTCGTCAAACAAAGGGGATGAATCCGTTTTGAAACATCTATAACGAAACGAGTGAAATCTTAAGTTATAAGGGTGTCAATATTATGCTGCTGCTATTGTAGTGTTAAAAACATGCTTCCATTTAGTGCATGGAAGAACTATTTCCAACAGGTTGGTAATTACGATGATCAGAAGTAGACTTAACTGTCCATCATCCAGGATTACTTGATCGATATTCACACAAATTTATTTTCAATATTCCTGTAGTCTTAATAAAAAATTATAAATTATGTAACAAATACCTTGTGCGACTGCTCAGTACCAAAATTATCATCTTCATTCGCAGTTTCAGTACTCATCTTACCAGAGACACCAGATATTCTATATAACAGATCACCCAGTAGCTGCACAGAACTGTAAAGGAGAATAACTTATAAACAACAGATCGCTAAACTTTAATGAACAATATGTTTTAATTTACAAAATGTAATTAGAGGAAATGATGTTACATCAGTGAAATTATGTATTAAAGTAACATATTTCGGAAATCAGGTGAATAACAAGATGAGGTAATTTTTTAAAATTCTGTTGAAATTAATAATAAAATCTAATTCTATAAGAAAGAAATTTTATAATTACAAACACTGCCACACTGTACAAAACACTTAAAAATAACAATCTATGAATAAACTAAAACGAAGGGAATTAACAATTAAAAAAAAAATCCTACACTACTAAATTGCATTTGTATGTGTGCGTACCACTTAGCTTACCACCAGAATGTACCAATCGCTAGCGGAAAATTACAATTCGTTACTACATGTCTCGTGGTAGTCAGTCAGATGTATACTTGTTATATTAATATACAGGGCTATCATAAAAGAATGGTGCGGTTTCAGTAATTCATATGAAGATTGTAGAGAAATTTCTAGATGTTATATCGGTATCCCTGAAAGCCTCCAACCCATAAGTTTATCAGCAGTTGTAACCGCAACGTCAGTTCTTGTATTGTTGTCGCAGTGTATTGTTAGTGAGTTACTATGTTCTCGGATAAAGACAAAGCAAAGTGTGTTTTATTGATGGCCGAATTAAATCCTTAATTTTAGTTCAACGTGTGTTTCGACGCGAATTTGGAAGAGATCCACCACATAAAAATAACATAACACATCGATTCAAACGATTCGAAGAAACCGGATTGTTTAAGAAATAGAAATCAACCGGCAGACCAAGTGTACCAGATGAAACGGTTGAACTAATTAGACGATCGGCAATTAGAAGTCCTGGGAAGTCCATCCCCCGTCAAAGCGTCGAATTAGGTATTCCAAAATCAACAGTACACAAAGTTTTACGTAAAAAAGTGAAATTACACGCTTATAAAATCCAGATACTGCTGGAAGTGAAACCTGATGATGGTGTAAAACGTTACAATTTCGTTGTTGAAATGTCGGACAGAATAAGTGAAAACTAATCATTTTTAGAAGATATAATTTTTACAGACAAACCTACATTCCACGTGAATGGATGCGTTAACAACAGACACAATTCACGAATATGGGGCTCTGAAAACCCACACGCAATTATTGTGAAACAACGTGATTTGCCTAAAGTTAACGTTTGGTGTGGCGCGATGAAAAATCATGTAATAGGGCCTTTCTTCTTTGCTGAAAAAACAATTAATGGAGTCGCGTATCTTGACATGTTAACCGATTATTGTTTTCCTCAGCTGGAGAACTCGAAACCATCCATCAACTTCATTTCCAACAACATGGTGCTCCCCCGCAGTTTAATGCATCGGTCACAGACGCTTTGAACGAAAAATTTGGAGATCGATGGATAGGCGGACAAGGACCAGTACTTCGGCCTCCAAGGAGTCCAGACCTGACACCTTGCGATTTTTTTCTTGTGGGGTACATCAAAAGCGTTGTTTATATGCAAAAAATTCGCGACCTAAACCACTTAAAAAACAGGATTAATGAAGCAATGGCGACCGTTCAATGAAGAAATGTTAACTAATGTTTGGAGAGAAGTTGAGCATCTTTTGGACATTTGTCGAGCGACTAAGGGCGCACATATTGAAATTTATTAATTACGTACAAAAATGTTTGAGACGACAAAATTGAAAAATAAAAAACATAAACCGTAAGTAATTCTGTTTTAATTTAAACCATGTTCAAAACCGCACCATTCTTTTATGATAACCATGTATATCAATATACCATATATATATATATATATATATATATATATATATATATATTTGTTCTATAAAAAAGTTTTTCTTTCAAGTGACATAACCTTTTACTTCTAAGTGATATCTAAATGAATTTATATTATATTGAAAGAGTAGGTTTCTGTGTTTCTAAAAATACATTATATGCAATATAAATAAATTAAAATACATTTAATAATTAAAAAAAAAAATTAATTGCTTGTATTGCAGCTAATTTTTTTCTGCATTTGGAAGGAAAATCTCAACATGAAACGTAATTTCTGGTAACTCGCATGTCTTTTTTTACATGAAACAAATTTGAATGTCTTTTCTTTCAGTGATAAAACTCTTTTAAGGAAATTTTAGAATTATCATGAATAGGAATTTTTTAAATCGATCTAAATTGCTCAGTTACCATGGACCACCATGTGCCTGCCGAGAAGCCGAGGGTTCAAAAGTGTTAAAGAGGAGAATACCAACAGAAATCTTTTATTAAGGCAGCTAGAGTAGGGTATAAACATTAAAGTCTGAAAAGTTCCCGAACTAAATTAGATAAAAATACAGATTTAAGTATAAGTGAATTTACTCGCATCAGCACTCTACATAAAACCCTTTTCTAACTATAATACTTAGTTAGAGGATGATATGTACGAATGTGAATGAAGTGTAGTCTTGTACAGTCTCAGGTCGACCACTCCTGAGATGTGTTAATTGAAACCAAACTACGAAAAAACTCCAGTATCCACGATCTAGTATTAAAGATTGACGAAGCAGGAGCGATATAAAATGCCGAATAGCACTAGCTAAACGAGCCTTCAGTAAGAAATATAATTTGCTTACATCAAAAATTAATTTAAATGTCAGGAAGAGATTTTTGAAAGTGTATGTTTGGAGTGTCGCTTTATATGGAAGTGAAACTTGGACGATCGGAGTATCTGAGAAGAAAAGATTAGAAGCTTTTGAAATGCGAGAATGTTAAAAATCAGACGGGTGGATAAAGTGACAAATGAAGAGGTATTGCGGCAAATAGATGAAGAAAGAAGCAATTGGAAAAATATAGTTAAAAGAAGAGACAGCCTTATAGGCCACATACTAAGACATCCTGGAATAGTCGCTTTAATATTGGAAGGACAGGTAGAAGGAAAAAATTGTGTAGGCAGACCACATTTGGAATATGTATAACAAATTGTTAGGGATGTAGGATGTAGGGGGTATACCGAAATGAAACGTCTAGCACTAGATAGGGAATCTTGGAGAGCTGCATCAAACCAGTCAAATGTCTGAAGACAAAAAAAGGCTTTTATGAATTTTAGTTTATTACTTAATTACACAATTTAAAAATATATCCCATATGAACAAATTATATTATTATTATTATTATTATTATTATGATTATTATTTTTCAATCTACAGCTTGTCAATTAGAAGGTGTGGAAAAAAAGATTATACATGAAAACAGTAACACAGCTTATAATGATAAAAGTCAAGAGCTGGAATATTTATGATGTATGTGCTTAATGGTAAAGAAAAATTATAAAAATCAATAATTTATCAAGGTACTGGCACAGTCATCGCTCAAAATTATAATAAACTTAACTGAAACGATCAAACATCGCATTCTAATATTACTCATTCCTAATCATCAAATTAAATAAACCTAGATGTATTATGCGTTTCCCTGACCTGCTTCATTTCTACAAACTCTGCTGCAGATTTCAGAAAATTTCTTTTCGTATATATCTAAGACGGTTTAACAAATACAAAAATACAAAAAAACCTACTTTTCACAATATGCGTTGAGTCACAAGATAAAAACATATTAATAATACAAATTTCACTCCAAATAAATACATTATATAGACGACATAAAGAACAGTTACATATGAATTGCATTTAAAGTTAAATACAAGACATGTTTTTAAAGTAAGTACAGTTTTGAAATTCCACCGCTGCTATACTGCAGTCAGCATTCCACACATGCGCACTATGTACACCCTGATCTATTGGCAAGCCACAGACGCCATTACAGAAATATTTCACTGTATTTACGTTTGTTTGCGAGTATTTAAAATGCCTCAGCCGATCGAGAATCCCACCGTCTGTGAAATACATGGTGAGATTCGTTTTCTTAGTACTTAAGATGTGAAACCGGCTGAAATTCATCGTCGGATCGGTGAAGTGTATGGAGAACATATTACGAGCGATGGAACGGCATGAAAATGGGTTAGAGCTTTTAAAGACGCCGCCAGAATGTTCATGATGAGGAACAGAATGAACAATCTTCTGTCATTACTGAAAATCTGGTGCAGAAAGTCGATGAAAAATTGCGAGAGAGAACAGACACTTTATCCGATTTCTTCGCTATCTGAAAAGTTTCATCGAGTTTCAACAAGTGGTCTATGAAATTGTGACCGAACCATTAAATTATAAAAAATTGTGCTCACACCGGGAGCTGAAAATGTTGACTGACGTGCACAAAACCAAACGTTTAGGCAGTGTGTTGGTTTTTCTTGAACTGTACATTGTAAAGGGTGATGATTTTTTTTAAAACCAAATTGTCGCAGGCGACGAAACACGGGTGACTTACGTTACAGCGGAATCAAAGCAGCAATCCATGGAATGGCAGCATTCAATATCACCCAATTTCAGTCTGAAAAATCATGTGTATGGTGTTTAGGACAGGAAGGGGGGGTTGCTGCTGGTGGAGTTTTTGCCACATGGTGACACAATAAAGTCTACGACATACCGTGAAATCTTAAAAAAAACTGCACCATGCAATCCAAAATAAAAGGTGTGGCGTCCTGAATAAAGGGATCCTTTTGTTTCATGACAATGCATCAACTCGACGCATCGTTTGGCTGAGAACAACTTCATCACCCTCCATACAGTCCCGATCTAGGGGCCAGTGATTACGACTTGTTTCTGCGTTTGAAAAAAAAACATTTGGGTGGTCAACGCCAAGACAACAATGATTGTGTCAAAGCAACCGTGTTGCAGTGGTTTTTAAGTCAGATGGCAGACTTTTATGACGACTGTGTTCAAAGGCTGTTTGCATGATACAAGTGCCTGAATATTGATGGCAATTATGTAGAAAAGTAGATTAAATTACAGGTTTTTTACATAAAAAAAATTCTTAAGAATAGTGTTCTTGCCTTTTTAATTTCAAAATGGTACTTACTTGAAAAACATTCCTCGTATTTAGAAATCTGCTGACAAGAATTATATAAAAAAATCAATTTTTATTTTTAATGTTTTGCAGTATCAACTTAACATATACGAATTAGAATTAGTAAAAAAAAAAAAAAACATTAAATAAATTACCTTCAGTATCGGTGTGATAATTTGCCCAATATATGGCGTGAACTCGCTAGTAAATACAACAGGCATGTAGATAAACATCATTATATAACCGTCTTTTACATGTGGTGCAATGTCAGCCCTCTCTGCTGTACTAATTATTTCTATAAATGAAAGTTTAGCGTAAATAATTTTATAAATAGTATTTCAAACAAACATATAATTATGTTAAATGTAGAAAATAAAATAGTACAATGTACAAAGGTTAACGTATCACGGGAAACAGAGAATTTGACAGAGCAAAACTCTCAACAATGCATGGTTATCATAAAAGAATGGTGCGGTTTCAATAATTCATAGAAAGATTGTACACAAAAATAACTAATGTTATATTGGTATCCCTGAAAGCCTACAACCCAAAAGTTTGTTTATCAGCAGTTGTAACCGCAACGTTAGTTCTTGTATTGTTGTTGCGGTGAGTTCAGCGAGTTACTATGTTCTCGGATAAAGACAAAGCAAAGTGTATTTTACTGATGGCTGAATTAAAATCCGTAATTTTAGTTCAACGTGTGTTTCGACGTGAATTCGGAAGAGATCCGCCACACAAAAATAACATAACACGTTGATTCGAAGAAACCGGATCGGTTAAGAAACAGAAATCAACCGGCAGACCAAGTGTACCAGACAAAACGATTGAACTAATTAGACAATTGGCAATTAGAAGTCCATCCCCCGTCGAAGCATTTAATTAGGTATTCCAAAATCAACAGTTCACAAAGTTTTACGTAAAAAACTGAAATTACACGCTTATAAAATCCAGATACAGAAGGAATTGAAACCCGATGATAGTGTAAAACGTTACAATTTCGCCATTGAAATGTCGGAGAGAATAAGTGAAAACGAATCATTTTTAGACGATATAATTTTTACAGACGAAGCTACATTCCACGCGAATGGATGCGTTAACAGACACAATTCACAAATATGGGGCTCTGAAAACCCACACGCAATTATTGAGAAACAACGCGATTCACCTAAAGTTAATGTTTGGTGTGGCGTGATGAAAAATCATGTAATAGGGACTTTCTTCTTTGCTGAAAAAACAATTAATGGAGTATCTTGACTTGTTAACCGATTATTGCTTTCCTCAGCCGGATGATCTCAAAAACATTCATTGACTTCATTTCCAACAAGATGGTGCTCCCCTGCACTTCAATGCGTTGGTCTCGGACGCTTTGAACGAAAAATTTGGAGATCGATGGATAGGCCGGCAAGGACCCGTACTTTGGCCTCCAAGGATTCCAGACCTGATACCTTGCGATTTTTTCTTGCGGGGGTACATCAAAAGCGTTGTTTATACACAAAAAATTCGCGACCTAAACCACTTAAAAAACAGGATTAATGAAGCAATGACAACCATTAACAAAGAAATGTTAGGAAAGAAGTTGAATATCGTTTGGACATTTGTCGAGCGACTAACGGCGCATATATTGAAGTTTATTAATTATGTAAAAAGAATGTTGAGACGACAAATTTGAAAAATAAAAAACATAAACTGTAAGTAATTCTGTTTTAATTTAAACCATGTTCAAAAGCGCACCATTCTTTTATGATAACTCTGTATATTGAACATAACATACAAACGATATTAAATAAACACAAACTGCTGTGTTTTGAATTAATTTTAGAAGGCAGCTTACAAAGAATAAAAGAATTACATGAAATTTATCGATTACAGAGGCAATTTTAAAATATACAAATTGTAAATGTTAACATTATGAGGAAATTTAAATTTAAATGTACAGAACAACCTATTTTGGTAGTACAAGAATCTGGTAGCTGTGATAAAAAGTAGAATATGAAGAAGAGCAAACTATAATTCAGAAAGCAGTTACGAAAGAATGACGTTTCACAGATTATGTTTTAACTTGTAGTACAAAGAAACATTGCAGGAAAAAAACGCGTTTAAATTCACCACTGTTGCTATTTTGTTTTGGTCAAAAGAAAACCAGTTAAAAGTAACATGAATTTATCGATCGCAGAAAAATTCATTATAAAAGGAGTGCTTCCAAGCAAAATTTTCAAGTATCAAATAGAATTAATAAATTTTTTTAAATTGTTTCGTGTAAGCTTTACGGATAGCAGAAAATGCAGGAAACAGTTAGGTCAAAAAATAAAACAATAAAGGCATTTTTAAAAGATAGTAAAATGCATTAAAAATAAAAAAAAAGCTACATATTTCATAAAAAAACAATAAATCTGAAAACAGGATTTTTCTGAAATCTGCAGCAGAATCCTGCAAGGAAGTAGGTTGGAAATACACATACGAGGTATGATCAAAATACGGTGAATAATTTTTTATTAAAAAAAGTAATAAGGTTACATAGAATTCAATTTAATCTCCTTCAAAGTACTGTCCTTGGCTAGCAATGCACTTATCCCAACGACTGGTCTTTCAGAAGGGCTTTTAGCTGCTCGGTCGCGGCCCTCTCAATGTCAGCAATTTTGTCAAAACATTTTCCTTTAAGCACAATTTTAACTTTTAGGAAGAGCCAAAAGTCGCACGGTACTAAATCCGGTGAGTATGGGGGATATGGACCGACAGGAAAACTTTTTTCGGCCAAAAACTCGCGAATGAGAAGCGAGATGTGAAACGGCATGTTGTCGTGGTGAAGAAGGAAGCCATCGGTTCATTTTTCTGGTCGCTTTTTCGTACGTCGTTACGCAAACGTTTCAGTACATCCTTATAAAATTCAGATTTTACAGTTGTTCCCCTTGGAACGAACTCTGATCACACTATGCCCTCACTATCGAAAAAAAACAACGAGCATGACCTTGATGTTGGATTTTGACTGACGTGCCTTTTTAGGGCGAGCAGATGAACCGGTTTTCCATTGGAAACTCTGCATTTTGGTTTCAGGGTCATAGCCGTAGACCCAACTTTCATCTCCAGTTACAATTTTGGCCATGAAGTCCGGATCTGCATGAAGACGACCCTTCAACTCTGTGCAAATTGACACACGATTTTCCTTCTCTCGAATAGTCATTCGCCTGTTTGAACGAACCATTGCATCCACTTTTTGCACATTTTCAATTGTTTTTGAGGTTACTGGACGTCCCACATGCTGCTCGTCTTCAACAGACTCATTTCCGTTTTTAAATCGGTCATACCACTTGTACAGTCTTCAAAGTTACCGCATTATCGCTGTACACCGATTCTAACATTTCGTGAGCTTCTTTGGCACTCTTTTGCAACTTAAAACAAAACATAATGTTAATGTGTTCAAAATTCATGTTGCACAACAGACACGATAAACACAACTTCACTCTAGCGGCTCTGGCAGCTGACTGGCAAGCTCGAACGTGTTACAACTTGTCCCTGCCTGTCTCAGTTGATCACGCTATTGGACAAATTACAGCATATGGATGTAGCGTCGGAAGTTGCCGCTATAAAAATTCATTCACCGTATTTTTTTATCACACCTCATATCCACATCTATGTTTAATTAATTTGGTAATTAGGGACAAGGAAAGTGTACAAATTAAAAAATGTAAAATCGCCGATCAGAAAAGAAAGATACACCCAACTGGTGTCGGACTATCCATTTACCACACAAACCGGAAGTGTTAAACTTAATTTCATCTTACGTGTGAGGGAGAAGCATTTTTCAAACTGGGGAGGGTTCAAAAAATTAACCAACAATTTTACACAAACAATAATGAAATTATTTTATGAGAAAACAAAACATTCATTATAAACATTTTACATATATTTAGAAAATAAATTAACGAGATGGTCGCATTTATTTTTCATTTAAAAGGTTCTCCATATGTGGATCTACATTAGCAACACAATAAAGCAAATTGTTTTAAAATGATAAGACGATTCCTGTATATAGTTTTTAGTACAACCGTAGACGAAAAACCCTTTCCACAGAGGTAAGAAATGGTGAAAGCGATTAATATTTTCAACGTTTCTACGACCAAATTTCCATATTCACTTCAATGAGCAACCCAAAATGTACCTAAATCTTCAGATGTGAATTCTAGTTGTAGTATTTTATATAGACAAACATTTTGATGAGTCGGAACAGCTGAACAGTTGCAACATTTTCACTGAATAGATTTAGTACTCGTCTCTTTGAGAAATAATTTTTATCTTCCAGGAAATACTTCGTGGACTGAATTTTTAGTTCACGCAAATAAATGAATTTTCATGCTATCCAAACTGTGGTGTTCAATTAGTGACTTAATCTGACTATAGTGACTGACTATAATCAGAAGTACAGATGTAACAAAATTTTTCCTTTCAAGGTGAATAATTCAGATATCAAGTTTCTTAATGAAAGCACGAACTTTGTATTTTTTTTTTGTCTTCAGTCATCTGACTGGTTTGATGCAGCTCTCCAAGATTCCCTATCTAGTGCTAGTCGTTTCATTTCAGTATACCCTCTACATCCTACATCCCTAACAATTTGTTTTACATATTCCAAACGCGGCCTGCCTACACAATTTTTTTCTTCTACCTGTCCTTCCAATATTAAAGCGACTATTCCAGAATGCCTTAGTATGTGGCCTATAAGTCTGTCTCTTCTTTTAACTATATTTTTCCAAATGCTTCTTTCTTCATCTATTTGCCGCAATACCTCTTCATTTGTCACTTTTTCCACCCATCTGATTTTTAACATTCTCCTATAGCACCGCATTACAAAAGCTTCTGATCTTTTCTTCTCAGATACTCCGATCGCACAAGTTTCACTTCCATATAAAGCGATACTCCAAACATACACTTTCAAAAATCTTTTCCTGACGTTTAAATTAATTTTTAATGTAAACAAATTATATTTCTGACTGAAGGCTCGTTTCGCTTGTGCTATTCGGCATTTTATATCGCTCCTGCTTCGTCCTTCTTTAGTAATTCTACTTCCCAAATAACAAAATTCTTCTACCTCCATAATCTTTTCTCCTCGTATTTTCACATTCAGTGATCCATCTTTGTTATTTCTATTACATTTCATCACTTTTGTTTTGTTCTTGTTTATTTTTAATGCGATAGGTCTTCCGTAGGACTTCATCTATGCCGTTCATTGTTTCTTCTAAATCCTTTTTACTCTCGGCTAGAATTACTATATCATCAGCAAATCGTAGCATCTTTATCTTTTCACCTTGTACTGTTACTCCGAATCTAAATTGTTCTTTAACATCATTGACTGCTAGTTCCATGTAAAGATTAAAAAGTAACGGAGATAGGGAACATCCTTGTCAGACTCCCTTTCTTATTACGGGTTCTTTCTTATGTTCTTCAATTATTACTGTTGCTGTTTGGTTCCTGTAAACGTTAGCAATTGTTCTTCTATTTCTGTATTTGAACCCTAATTTTTTTTAAATGTTGAACATTATATTCCAGTCTACGTTATCGAATGTTTTTTCTAGATCTTTGTATAGAACTTAGATAGAACTTTGTATAAAATGTTTTTATCACATCCTTGTAAATTCACATTTACGCCGTTTAAATGTGAAAATACATCAGCAAAATAAGCCTGTAAAACAATGAGAATGAAGTTTCTTTATAGTGGAAAAAAATATTAATTCATCTTGCAACTCCAATAACCAGGTTAACACTTTCTCCCGCGATAACAATCTCACTTCTGTATAGAAAAGAAGAGATTTTTTTCTTTTTGCCCATTTAAATTTTATTTTATTTTGATTTTTATTACATAGTTTAGCAAACAGCCTATTCTGTAACTACCAACTTTTAATAAAATTACCCGCTTTTCAAAGAATTTGTTCGAGATTTTCTGGCATATTTTTTGTAACAAGAGCATATCTGTGAAGGAAGCAATCCACCCTTGGTACATAAGACATATGTTTTTCAGAGATCCACTGTTCTATTCTGTTATAGCCTTTGCACCATCACTACATACTGCAATACATTTCATCCAATCTACGTAACAGTTATAAACTTCATAAAAAGCAGCAAAAGATGCACTCCTGTTGTACGACCAGGTATTGATTTGTAAAACAACATATTTTGTTAAAGTCGATACATGGATGGAATATATTGAAGAGTTATACGGAGGAAATGAATTAGAAAATGGTGTTATAGAGGAAGAAGAGGAAGTTGAGGAGGATGAAATAGGTGAAATAATACTGAGATCTGAATTTAAGAGAGCATTAAAAGATTTAAATGGCAGAAAGGCTCCTGGAATAGACGGAATACCTGTAGAATTACTGCGCAGTGCAGGTGAGGAAGCGATTGATAGATTATACAAACTGGTGTGTAATATTTATGAAAATGGGGAATTTCCGTCAGACTTCAAAAAAAGTGTTATAGTAATGATACCAAAGAAAGCAGCGGCAGATAAATGTGAAGAATACAGAAGAATTAGTTTAACTAGTAATGCATCAAAAATCTTAACTAGAATTTTATACAGAAGAATTGAAAGGAGAGTGGAGGAAGTGTTAGGAGAAGACCAATTTGGTTTCAGGAAAAGTATAGGGACAAGGGAAGCAATTTTAGGCCTCAGATTAATAGTAGAAGGATGATTAAAGAAAAACAAACCAACATACTTGGCGTTTATAGACCTAGAAAAGGCTTTCGATAACGTAGAATGAAATAAAATGTTCAGCATTTAAAAAAAATTAGGGTTCAAATACAGAGATAGAAGAACAATTGCTAACCATGTACAGGAACCAAACAGCAACAGTAACAATTGAAGAACATAAGAAAGAAGCCGTAATAAGAAAGGGAGTCCGAAAAGGATGTTCCCTATCTCCGTTACTTTTTAATCTTTACATAGCACTAGCAGTTAATGAGGTTAAAGAACAATTTAGATTCGGAGAAACAGTACAAGGTGAAAAGATAAAGATGCTCTGATTTGCTGATGATATAGTAATTCTAGCCGAGAGTAAAAAGGATTTAGAAAAAACAATGAATGGCATAGATGAAGTCCTATGCAAGAACTATTGCCTGAATTTTTGAAGGTATATGTTTGGAGTGTCGTTTTATATGGAAGTGAAGCTTGGACGATCGGAGTATCTGAGAAGAAAAGATTAGAAGCTTTTGAAATGTGGTGCTGTAGGAGAATGTTAAAAATCAGATGGGTGGACAAAGTGACAAATGAAGAGGTATTGCGGCAAATAGATGAAGAAAGAAGAATTTGGAAAAATATAGTTCAAAGAAGAGACAGACTTATAGGCCACATCCTAAGGCATCCTGGAATAGTCGCTTTAATATTGGAAGGACAGGTAGAAGGAAAAAATTGTGTAGGCAGGCCACGTTTGGAATATGTAAAACAAATTGTTAGGGATGTAGGATGTAGAGGGTATACTGAAATGAAACGACTAGCACTAGATAGCGAATCTTGGAGAACTGCATAAAACCAGTCAAATGACTGAAGACAAAAAAAAAAAATATATTTTGTTTGATTGATCTGTACCTATCGTGTTCATACCTCAGAAAACAAAAAAAAACTGAGAAATGTTTGCTGCACCTGTAAATTCATAGAATCGAATACTAAAAAATTCGCTTGCTGAATTATCTGATCAGAAACATCGGCAGCCACGTCATCGATTCAACTTGATACTGTAATTAGAAAGCACAATTTTTTTTTTTGATTTTTCCTATACTTATTAAAACACTGAAAATATCAATTGCAACAAACGATATGAGGTTTTTTGCAATTGTATTGGGTTTGGACATCTTCGCTACTCAATGCTACTCTAGATAAAATGCATCCCAGTGTACTTTTATCACACTATTTACTTTTATATTTATATTTTCAAAAATAAGAATGTAAAATAATTAAATGCTACAGACAAGGAATAATATTTGATTACAAAAAAATTACATTTTTTAAAAATTGCTGCTAAAACAGTGCTAGAAAATTTATTTTCTTATCGTATTAAAGGAGAAGAAGCAAATAAAAATTATTTACTTTCAGAAATGGTAGTAAAATTAACAGACTGAAAATTTTTATTAAAAAATTTAAATATCTGCGCAAAATGTTTACGATACAATTAAATAACACGCAGCAGGAAACGATAAGCGATTCAAATATTTTGTTTTAATTTATACTTGATTTAACTACAGTACAACCCCATTTAACCGGACAAAATGGGTCCAGAAGTTGTCCAGATGAGCAAAAGTCCGGAAAATCTGGAAATGTATAATATACGTACACTACAGCTTAATGAAATCTCTACGGTAGGACGAAGAACGAGGAAAACCATTCTTTAAACATTTCGCAAGACATCATCCATGTTGATTTTTGCGACCTGTATACGCGTGGAAGTAAATTCAAATTTTACTAATATTCTTCAGCGCTCTAGGTTTAGCCGATTTTTCTGTCACAAGAAGTGGCAGCATAAACTTGCCTGATGCATTACTGCATAAAACTTACTGTTTGGTTCGCTTGGCATTTCTCACGCCACCACCCCGTTCGGTCACCGTAAAGCATAAGACCGAATGTTTGTACCACAAGCGGCAACTGAACCTCAAGCAGTTTAGCGACTAGTATCTTAACATAGCTCCTAGAACTTACCTAAAAGCGTGAACGGACTAAGCACGGTGCCATACACTACCGACTTACATTTCCCGACCGTTCATTGTCATATATTCACTAAAACGGGTAGGCTCACCCCATCAACTCCTAAAAATATATGTGACATCCATAATAAAATTTCATTTCAAGGTAGAAATTTACTGCCACGCCTAGGTCGCTGAATGCCAGCAAGTACTTGTCCACCATTTTATAGTCGTGGAGCCATAATAATTGGCTGGTGGTCAGCCGTACTCAGGGTTAGCTTCCCACGGCAATGCGGTAAGAGTCTTTCCCATAAGCAAACTACAGATGCCGGTTGAACAAACCAACCGCATCAAGAACTCCACACGGTGTGACATGTGGCTCTTGCCGCTTGTGAGTAGCCAATTTTCCGCTTGACCTCTAAGTTCCAAGGTGGCCCCTGGTCTCTGGTCCCCCCAAGAGCAGGGCATTCAAACATCGGCTGTTCATTTGACTGGACCTCCCCGTAGACGCACGGCTCATCAGCTGCCAGGTGAAACCGAAACAGATATTAGTTAAAGTTAGCGTAGTTGATGACCACCCAGGAACCCGTCGCCCTTAAGAACAAGCTATAGGCATATTGTTCCCCCAAACCCTGTATAACCTTATATAAGGATCTTCTCACAGTGCTCTGCAGCCTCGTACCACAGTATGTAAAGACTGTGATACAAAGTAACTGGCGATAAACTGGATACATTATACAGTAGGCCTACTACTGTGTTTCTTTAATCTATTTTAAAAATCTTAATTTGCTACATACTACTGTATAACGGTACATATTTTATTTTCGATAATTAAAAATGCCTTTCTCTATATCAGTCTGGATAATCCAGAAGTAATGTTAAACGGGATTGTACTGAATTACTTATAATTAGAACTAAGGATGGAGATCTAAACGTGGTTTTGCATGGAATGACGGTGTCTAAAAACTATAATTCTGTGATATGCTTCCAAAATTTATGAACCGCTTCTCCGACGACTAAATACTTATTAATTAATAATAAATGAACGATTATTAACCTGGCATTAACTTATGTAATTTTTCAACGCCAAGTCCACCAACAACTTCACTTAAACCCTGGGCAGCACCTGATCGATCAACGGAACTTGTTTCTGATGTTAACGTTTGCATCAACCAAGGTAATAAATCTTCAAAGCTGGTCTCTCCCATACCTCTTACCGTAGCACCTAAAGCTCTGGCAGACACACTACGTACCTGAAAAAATAAATAAATACTTTACGGTATACAACGAAATAAAGGGGAAATAAATAAAAGATAAAACAATGACATCTTGTTACTGGTTATTTCATTTTATCTTTTATACAGGGTCATTCACGGGAACCGGATGATTTTGAAGTGGGTTGTACTCGGGCGTTCGTGGTGGGAGGGGCACGTGGCTGGTGTCTGACGTTTCCTTTGTTCAAAGCATTTACATTTTAGTCGTTGAGATGGAGCCGTGGATGCTAGACCAATGCCTGTACGCGTATAACAGTTTTGTGCGAAATGACGAATCCGTAACTGCTGTTCGGCGAGATTTCCGCCATCAGTTTAATATTAATGGTACTGCAAGTGTACCTTTTCGTAACACAATATTGCGACGGGTAAACAACCTTCGAACAAGCGGTTCAATATTGAAGAAAAAACCACCGGGTCCCTGACGAACAGCTAGCACTCGGGAGAACATCGAACGAGTAAGGGAAGCCATTGTCAGAAGCCCACGCCGCTCTATTCAGAGGCATTCAGCAGCGCTTCAAATGAGCACAAGTAAGGTAAGACGAATTCTGCATACAGACCTGCATTTCCATCCATACAAGATAGCCGTCGTGCAGCAGTTAAACGAGCAAGATTTCACGCAGCGATTACAATTTTGTCGACAAATGCTTACAGTTTTTGAAGAAAATGAAAATTTGTTATTGTTAATGACTGACGAAGCCCATTTTCATCCAAATGGCTTCGTCAACAAACAGAATTGCCGGTATCGGGCAGAAAGAAACCCACATAAGCTTCACAAGAGACCTCTTCATAGCCCAAAGGTGACTGTCTGGTGTGCAATAGGAAAGGTAGGTGTTATTGGACCATATTTTTTTTAAGAAAATGACGCTGCCGTAAATGTAACAGCTGATCGTTACATTGCGATGTTGAATACGTTTTTCATCCCTGAGTTACGAAACCGGGGAATCGATTTTCAAAACGTGTTATTCCAGTAGGATGGAGCTACAGTGCACACAGCGAGGGCAACGCTGGCTGTTCTCCGCCACTTGTTTCCAGGACGGATCGTTTCCAGATTTTGAACAATTTAGATTCGGAGTAACAGTACAAGGTGAACAGATAAAGATGCTAAGATTTGCTGATGATATAGTAATTCTAGCCGAGAGTAAAAAGGATTTATTTAGAAGAAACAATGAACGGCATAGATGAAGTCCTACGAAAGAAAATAAACAAGAAGAAAACGAAAGTAATGAAATGTATTAGAAATAACAAAGATGGACCACTGAATGTGAAAATAGAAAGAGAAAAGATTACGGAGGTAGTAAAATTTTGTTATTTGGGAAGTAGAATTACTAAAGATGGACGAAGCAGGAGCGATATAATTAACCGAATAGCACAAGCGAAACAAGCCTCCAGTAAGAAATATAATTTGTTTACATCAAAACTTAATTTAAATGTCAGGAAAAGATTTTTGAAAGTGTATGTTTGGAGCGTCGCTTTATATGGAAGTGAAACTTGGATGATCGGAGTAACTGAGAGAAAAAGATTAGAAGCTTTTGAAATGTGATGCTATAGGAGAATGTTAAAAATCAGATGGGTGGATAAAGTGCGGAAATAGATGAAGAAAGAAGCATTTGGAAAAATATAGTTAAAAGAAGAGACAGACTTATAGGCCACATACTAAGGCATCCTGTAATAGTCACTTAATATTGGAAGGACAGGTAGAAGAGAAAAATTGTGTAGGCAGGCCACGTTTGGAATATGTAAAACAAATTGTTAGGGATGTAGGATGTAGAGGGTATACTGAAATGAAACGACTAGCACTAGATAGGGAATCTTGGAGAGCTGCATCAAACCAGTCAAATGACTGAAGACAAAAAAAAAAAAAGTTAAAGGGTCAAAGATTTTCGAGGTCCATCTAAAGGAAATAAGTGTTATCGATATAAGTATAAAAACTTTTTACAATTCTTTCTATGTTCGATTAGTGTTTTACGGTTAGTAACTTAAAAAAAATAATCATATTTGTAATACCATAAACAATGAAACCAAATGTCTAACGCTGCCGTTGTAAAATGCCCATATCAACATAATTTAAAAAAAATTTCACTCATTTACACAGCTTACTAAGTAGAAAAGATAATAAAACACAAGCGAACTTACCTCAGGTACAGGATCGAGTAACGATGATTTCAGTCCAGGTATAATAGTAGGTAAGTAAGGAGTTAAGTCTTTTTGATCTGTCAAAGAATACATGTTACCAATAATCTGTGCAGCCATTTTACGCGTTTCTGTCGAACGATCCATGAATGCACGTTGCACGACCGGCATAATTAAAGCTAATGATGGTGCATCGATAAAATGCACAAACTGAGTATCCAACAATGTTTGTAAACAAGTAGCTGTCTTATGAGAAGGATCTTGTAACGCTTCCAACAGCACAGGAACAATAGCTGTAATTGGAAATCATTCATTTAGAATTTATTGTAAAATTGGTAAATGAGATTAAAAAAGCCACTACGCACTACAATTCTATGAATGTACAGGGTTATCAAAAAGGAATGGTGCGGTTTCGGTAATTCATCGGAAGATTGTAGGGAAATTTCTAGATGTTACATTGGTATTCCTGAAAGCCTCCAACCGAAAAGTTTGTTTATCAGCAGTTGTAACCACAACGTCAGTTCTTGTATTGTTGTTGCGGTGAGTTTAGCGAGTTACTATGTTCTCAGATAAAGAGCAAAAGTGTGTTTTATTGATGGCCGAATTAAAATCCGTAATTTTAGTTCGACGTGCGTTTCGTCGTGAATTCGGAAGAGATCCGCCACACAAAAATAACATAACACGTTGATTCGAAGAAACCGGATCGGTTAAGAAACAGAAATCAACCGGAAGACCAAGTGTACCAGACAATACGGTTGAACTAATTAGACGATCGGCAATTAGAAGTCCTGGGAAGTCCATCCCCCATCGAAGCGTCGAATTAGGTATTTCAAAATCAACAGTTCACAAAGTTTTACATAAAAAACTGAAATTACACGCTTATAAAATCCAGATACTGCAGGAATTGAAACCAGATGATGGTGTAAAACGTTACGATTTCGCTGTAGAAATGTCAGACAGAATAAGTGAAAACGAATCATTTTTAGACGATATAATTTTTACAGAAAAAGCTACATTCCGTGCGAATGGATACATTAACAGACACAATTCACGAATATGGGGCTCTGAAAACCCACACGCAATTATCGAGAAACAACGCGATTCACCTAAAGTTAATGTTTGGTGTGGCGCGATGAAAAATCGTGTAATAGGTCCTTTCTTCTTTGCTGAAAAAACAATTAATGGAGTCGCGTATATTGACATGTTAGCCAATTATTGCTTTCCTCAGCTGGATGAACACGAAAACATTCATCGACTTCATTTCCAACAAGATGGTGCTCCCCCCGCACTTCAATAGATCGGTTACGGATGCTTTGAACGAAAAATTTGGAGATCGATGGATAGACCGGCAAGGACCCGTACTTTGGCCTCCAAGGAGTTCAGACCTGACACCTTGCGATTTTTTCTTGTGGGGGTGTATCAAAAGCCTTGTTTATACACAAAAAATTTGCTACCTAAACCGCTTAAAAAACAGGATTAATGAAGCAATGACAACCATTAACAAAGAAATTTTAACTAATGTTTGGAGAGAAGTTGAGTATCGTTTCGACATTTGTTGGGCGACTAAGGGCGCACGTATTGAAATTTATTAATTATGTAAAAATATGTTTGAGACGATAAATTTGAAAAATAAAAAAACATAAACTGTTAAGTAATTCTGTTTTAATTTAAACCATGTTCAAAACGGCACCATTCTTTTACGATAATGAACTATATTAATCAAGGTAAGATGAAATCTAAAGGTATTAAATATGTTTACTTATCTCAGGAACTACTAAACTGTTTTTCAAATTTCATCAAAGGCTACGCTTAATGAGCGGTAATTACAGATACAGTCTTCTGCTTAATGTGCACAGAAGTGAATTAAGTTATTGTAATATCCGACAATTATTTTTCAACATGCATTCACCCTTATGAAAAATCCAATAATTCATGCTATCAATGAGGTTATGATACCTTGCTTTCTACGTCCTTTCTTTTTCCTGCTTAACCTCTCGTAATTACCGTTTAGATAATACTTCAGAGGATGATATGTATGAGTGTAAATGAAGTAGTCTTGTACAGTCTCAGTTCGACTATTCCTGAGACGTGTGGTTAATTGAAACCCAACCACCAAAGAACATTGGTATCCACGATCTAGTATTCAAATCCGTGTAGTGTTTTCACCACTAGACCAACCCGGTGGGTCTTTCAAGGTTCTGTGGTCGTGTATAATTAACAAAATTGAAATATGATATTCTAACTATTCTTTTTAAAAAAAATTTGGTACTGGAAGCCAGCACAAAAATCGATGGTATAATTGAAAAGTTTGAGCTTTCTGATCGACCTGGTACGGTAGAACCTTCTATTTAAATAATGAATAATTATATAATGATCTTCTTTTTTTAAAAAAAAGGAATCTTCCGATTTCAGAGGTGAATAAAATATTCAGTACTGAAGTGTTTTATACCTGCTTTGGCCTCCTGAAAACACTGTCCTCCTTTAATTAATAAAAAGTAAAATGCTCATATAATTTGTTTACATCAATAATTAATTTAAATGTCAGGAAAAGATTTTCGAAAGTGTATGTTTGGAGTGTCGCTTTACATGGAAGTGAAACTTGGACGATCGGAGTATCTGAGAAGAAAAGATTAGAAGCTTTTGAAATGCGGTGCTATAGGAGAATGTTAAAAATCAGACGGGTGGATAAAGTGACAAATGAAGAGGTATTGCGGCAAATAGATGAAGAAAGAAGCATTTGGAAAAATATAGTTAAAAGAAGAGACAAACTTATAGGCCACATACTAAGGCATCCTGGAATAGTCGCTTTAATATTGGAAGGACAGGTAGAAGGGAAAAATTGTGTAGGGAGGCCACGTTTGGAGTATGTAAAACAAATTGTTGGGGATGTAGGATGTAGAGGGTATACTGAAATGAAACGACTAGCACTAGATAGCGAATCTTGGAGAACTGCATAAAACCAGTCAAATGACTGAACCAAAAAAAAAAAATATATTTTGTTTGATTGATCTGTACCTATCGTGTTCATACCTCAGAAAACAAAAAAAAACTGAGAAATGTTTGCTGCACCTGTACCTGCACCTCGTTTCGCTTGTGCTATTCAGCATTTTATATCGCTCCTGCTTCGTCCATCTTTAGTAATTTTACTTCGCAAATAACAAAATTCTTCTACCTCCATAATCTTTTCTCCTCCTATTTTCACATTCAGCGGTCCATCTTTGTTATTTCTACTACATTTCATTACTTTTGTTTTGTTCTTGTTTATTTTCATGCGATAGTTCTTGCGTAGGACTTCATCTATGCAGTTCATTGTTTCTTCTAAATCCTTTTTACTCTCGGCTAAAATTACTATATCATCAGAAAAATCGTAGCATCTTTATCTTTTCACCTTGTACTGTTACTCCGAATCTAAATTGTTCTTTAACATCATTAACTGCTACTTCCATTTAAGATTAAAAAGTAACGGGGATAGGGAACATCCTTGTCGGACTCCCTTTCTTATTACGGCTTCTTTCTTATGTTCTTCAATTGTTACTGTTGCTGTTTGGTTCCTGTACATGTTAGCAATTGTTCTTCTATCTCTGTATTTGAACCCTAATTTTTTTAAAATGCTGAACATTTCATTCCAGTCTACGTTATCGAATGCCTTTTCTAGTTCTATAAACGCCAAGTATGTTGGTTTGTTTTTCTTTAATCTTCCTTCTACTATTAATCTGAGGCCTAAAATTGCTTCCCTTGTTCCTATACTTTCCCTGAAACCAAATTGGTTTCTCCTATCACTTCTTCCACTCTCCTCTCAATTCTTCTGTATAAAATTCTAGTTAAGATTTTTGATGCATGACTAGTTAAACTAATTCTTCTGTATTCTTCACATTTATCTGCCCCTGCTTTATTTGGTATCATGACATAAAACTAATAATAAACATGAAATTTCAAACGAAAAATTGAATGTACGTACAGTTAAATTGTATTATTATTACATACCTTGAATTTCAGGATTTCTAATAACCGAACCAATAAGTTTCAACGCTTGAGCACCAGCTTTTTGTACTTTGATATGCGAATCGCTTAGCACTCCGATTAACTTTGGTACGATACTTGGAAGGCATGAAGACAGCTGTTTAGGAGCACAATAAGCCATTGCACCCAGCAACTCTACTGAACCTGTTCAATGAAAAGTAAAACATAATAATAATAATAGTTATAAAATATTACCATCGTAAAAAAAATTATACAATATAAAAGAAAAAGAGCTAATGAAAAATACATATTAATACCATCATCCAGGAATGATAAAAAGTTGTCATATTATTATGTCATCCTACTAAAAAAAGAAAAATATTTCAATAATTTGATTCCATTGTGAAAATTAACCCTTACGACCTGAAGCCTATTTTGTAAGTACTAGTTAAAAGCCTCAAGCAAATTTTTCAGAAAAAGATTTTTTTTTTGTCTTCAGTCATTTGACTGATTTGATGCAGCTCTCCAAGATTCCCTATCTAGTGCTAGTCGTTTCATTTCAGTATACCCTCTACATCCTACATCCCCAACAATTTGTTTTACATACTCCAAACATGGCCTGCCTACACAATTTTTCCCTTCTACCTGTCCTTCCAATATTAAAGCGACTATTCCAGGATGCCTTAGTATGTGGCCTATAAGTCTGTCTCTTCTTTTAACTATATTTTTCCAAATGCTTCTTTCTTCATCAATTTGCCACAACACCTCTTTATTTGTCACTTTATCCACCCGTCTGATTTTTAACATCCTCCTATAGCACCGCATTTCAAAAGCTTCTAATCTTTTCTTCTCAGATATTCCGATCGTCCAAGTTTCACTTCCATATAAAGCGATGCTCCAAACATATACTTTCAAAAATCTTTTTCTGACATATAAACTAATTTTTTATGTAAACAAATTATCTTACTGAAGGCTCGTTTAGCTTGGGCTATTCGGCATTTTATATCGCTCCTGCTTCGTCCATCTTTAGTAATTCTACTTCCCAAATAACAAAATTCCTCTACCTCCATAATCTTTTCTCCTCCTATTTTCACATTCAGTGGTCCAGAAAAAGATGTTTGATAGAAATGCCACAGAAATAACAATATACACGAGATAAAATTATGAAAAAATTGTAATTACTCAGTAAATTATGTAGATTATGGTGCTGCGATCCAAAATGGTGTTAAATCCTTGATTAATTATATAAAAAATAAAATTATACTTTTCTTTTTTTTTTTAAATACTGAATTTGTTCTTTATTTGAAAAAAATCCTTGCTATTTATATCTAATGTATCACTGTTTATAAAAACTAAAATTATTTGTGAACAAAATAAAAAATATTTCACTTAAAATTGCATATTATTTACAGAGTTATTGAAATTTTTGTAACATCTATGCTTTAAAATTTCAAAATAATTCTAAAATGGTGCGATGAAAATATTTTACCAAACCAAGGGATTGCCTGAGATGATACTGTATTTCAGTAACTCTTAAGACTAGGTTCTCTAATTATCCCCATATTCAGTATGGAAGCTATAAAACCTTTCATTTCAGAAATGGTAATATTTTTCCATTTTCAGTATGATTCAAACAGCCCATCTCTATTTGCATTTAAATATTGATTGGCTGATGGATCTATTAGTTTCTTTCACCATCAGTTCAAATAAATTAAGTGTAAATAATTAATAAAAATAAATTATACGAGGTGCGACAATAAAGTAATGAGACTGATTTTTCTTTACAAGATGTGGCAACCCTGCACCTTGCATAGGCACACCATCTTTGACCTTGGTCTATACGCTACTTCTGGTCCAAGCGGCACATTGATGCAACTGCTCAGTCATGAGTTGTGTAATAAGTGAACACGTGTTTGTGTCTCTCATCACAGAAATGAAACCGCAATATATTGTACAACGGTATGCCATTTCTTTTTGCGTTAAATCTGTTGAAACGCGACGACAACTTACGGTAAGCTTTAAAAGGCTTTTGGAGAGGAGGTTATGTCAAGAGCTCAAATTTTTCGGTGGCATAACATTTTTAGTGAAGGCAGAACGAATGTTGAAGATTAAGACCGCAGTGGATGACCATCAACCTCACGGACAGATGTCAACTTGACCAGAGTGCGTGAAATCGTATCTGATTGAAGATTATCCGTGAAAATGATTGCAGAAGAACTCAACTTCGATCGAGAAACGGTTCGGCTAATATTAACTGAAGATCTTGGTATGAGAAAGATTTGTGCAAAAATTGTCCCCAAAAATCTCACACAACAACAGCGAGAAACACGGAAAAATGTGGCAGCCGATCTGTTACAGCAAACGGAAATGAAATTTGATAACACGGCTCAACAAATCCAGATTTGTTGAGCCGTGTTATCACTGGTGATGAAGGTTGGTTTTTCAATACGATTCAGAGACAAAATGCCAAAGTTCGCAATGGTACTCAAAGGGATCACCCAGACCAAAAAAAGCTCGCATCTCAAGGTCAAAAGTGAAATGTATGCTTGTGTGCTTCTTCAATTCCAAGGGAATTGTTCATAAAGAGTGGGTGCCTCCTGGACAAACAGTTAACCGATATTTCTACAAAGAAATTTTGGAAAGACTTCATAAACGAGTGTCTTGGAACTGTGACGAGGGTCTTGGAGGATATTACAGAAGATGAGTTTCAGAATTGTTACCATCAATGGCAGAAGCACTGGAATAAGTGTGTGCAATCAGAGAAGAACTACATTGAAGGAGACAACACTAAACAGGTAGTAAAGGGTGGTTGAATATATGTGTCTTTAGCAATTGAATCTGCAGGTTCATTAGCTAGAGATCCAGCAGAAACTCACTTGTGTGTTGCGATAATTCAACTCTTTTTTCTTTTTTTTTGTGGGTGAAAAACGCCTGGCCGTTATCGCCCGGAATTTTATTAATAAAAGGCTGAAATATCTCCAAAATAACAAAGTTTATAAGGTGTAAATGTAATATTAATCGTATAATAAAAATTTATTAAAACGTGCCTAAAAGGCAAAATAAAACTCAAAACTAATACCAGAGACGAAGTCGATAAAATATAAAAGTTAAAATAATAGAATAAAGAAACTATATAAAACTTACCTAATTCCGATGGGTTGTGCAAAAGGTCCCCTACCGGGATAGTAAAATTAAATACATAGAACCGAAAAAATCAAAATTGAAAGTAAAGGTTAAAATTATCCAAAAAAACTCTTCTAACAGAAAAATATATATGATAATAAACTTTTTGCAGTAACCTGGTACTATGCAAAAAGAGAAACATCCGGTCCAAAATTCCGTTATTATTGCACAAGATATCACTAGATATTTCTAGGTAGATTAAACTGACGACGCAACACCGCATAACATATGCAGTCCACGAGAATGTGGTGCACAGTCATGCGGCAGTTGCATCATGTGCATCATAGGGATGGGGCTTCTCCTGACATTAGGTATTCGCGTGTGATCCTCGTATGTCCTAATCGTAACCGGCAAAGGACCGCTTCCTCACGACAAGATTTTCTGCAAGAGGAGCCCCATGGCAACACTGAATTTGGTGACAATAGGATGTGTGGAATAAAAATTTTCTACACGAGTCACTACATACAACAAGGATATGACGATACTTAGAGTTATTGACATTCAGTCTTATTTATGGTGTATAATTCAGCAGTAAAGACACTCGTAGTACTAGGTAGACCAAACATATAGGTTCGATTATTAACAATAAATGCGTATGCAACGGTATCATTCTGTTTTGACCAGTCCATGTATATACTACTGTATCTGGGTTTTTCTTTAGAGAGAATACAGTGAAACATTTGCTGAAAGAAAATAGGTGGTGTAGATTCTTTATGTTATATCGAACAAAATATTTTACGCACCACTTTAATATAATAACTTTGGAAACCATTTTTATAAAATATTTTACTCATATATATATATATATATATATATATATATATATATATATATATATATATATAATTATACACATTCTAACCTGTTTTAGTACGCCAAGAATCCTCTTCTAATGCAGCTAATAACGAAGGTAATACTAACTTAACACCATGCGCCGATAATTTACTCATAACAACACGGGCGCAGTCGTCGGTTGCATCTCTAACATACTGACTTCCATCGCCAAAACAAAGTAACAAATGAGGTAAAACGTGAACTATGTACGGCTCAAATAAACGTCCCAACATGTGACACAACATTTCAAATGCAAAAAGAGCGCCTGCAACAAAATAAATAATTATTATACCTTCGTATTTCGGTGTGAAAAATTAAAGTTATATAGCAGTAAGTGGCAATTCATTAACTCGATGATGCACGCACGGAAAGGTGGTGTTAAAGGATTATGTTACGTTAAATGTTATCACGCTTTCACATCAGGTGAGCAGAGGTCATGAAAAAGCTTATCATGTGATACCTGTAAAACATGTTTCAAAACATATTAATTATACTGCACGTAATAATTTTATATGAATATTTTGTTTACAGAAAAAAAATCTATATATATATATACACACACACACGAGGGTTATTTTTTATATCTACATATATATACACTACATATATATGTAGTGTATATAGTGTATGTAGTGTATATATATATATATATATATATATATATATATATACAGACGAGGGTTATTTTTTTTTCAAGGTCCGATCGGTCGCGAAATAAAAACCCATACAAAAATCGGATGAACCTTTGCGCATGTGTTGCGCAGCGTCTCCAGTATGGCCTTCAATCACGCCGCATCACTTTGTTTAGTTCTGAACAGGCAGCTACCACGTAAACATGTCTACAACAATAGCATCTCCCGCCAAGTGTGAAGTGCGTGCGCGATAATTCGATTCCTTCAGGCCGAGGGGGTGTAATGCAGCTGAAATTCATTACTGCAGCCTCATATTGCATGACTCTTCAACGACTTCTACGAAGAGCGATTCAGAATAAGCGGAGAGGAATGTTGTCATCAGGCACTGTCTTTCTCCACGACAATGCTCGGCCGCACACTGCAGCTGTAACAAGGAAACTCCTGCAGCGTTTTCGTCGAGAAGTGTTTGATCACCCACTATACAGACCAGACTTGGCTCCATCCGATTTTCACCTCTTTGCTTGCACATGAAACGCCGGCTAGGAGGACAAAGTTTTGGCACAGACATCAAGCTGCTGACCAGCGTAGAAACATGGCTGAAAACACAGGCGGCTCCGTTCTATGACAAGGGTATTGGAAAGTTGATACCACGCTACGATAAATATTTAAATCGGAGTGGCGGCTATGTAGAGAAATAGCGTAACTATGTAAGTATTTGTTACAAATAAAAATTTTTTATTTGCACTGTGGTTTTAATTTTGTGACCGATCGGACCTTGAAAAAAAATAACCCTCATATATACAGCAATTTACAATGCATCAGTATACATCAGTATTAACAATGCCTAACTTTATCAGATTGCATAACTGTAACTATTTTTGCATTATACAGTACAATATTTTGGCCTACAAAAAAATACTTTTTTCACTAAAAGAAACGACCTTTTTGTGCTTCAGTTTAAAAATTTCCCAACAATCAATAAGATCTTTTAACCAATATTAAAAAGCGTAAATCATAAAATTTGTTTTTATACAAACAAAATTTATTTTATAAATTTTATAAGTTTTTCATACTAAAATCACATAAATCTGAACTTTTTCAATTTGGATCTAATATGCACTTATTTATGATACTTTTTTTATACTTATATATATATATATATATATCATATATTATATATATATTAATATAATATATATATATATATATATTTATGTGTTTTTTTTTATAGAGTAGTAAAATGGGAGGTGGTACAGAGCATGGTGGCTAGCATCCTGAATATGAAGGAGGAACATGGAACAGAGTGGGGAGAAGACTTCTAGGCGCGGGTAAGCAGCAATGTCCCTAGCGAGTATACTGTGTGTTTCTTCTATTATATATTTTATTTTTGTGTTGTATTGTATTGTGAATTCATTGTCTCCATTGTCACTGTGGTTGGTACTCTACGGCCGGCTCGCACGATCACTTCAACAGTGTGCAGGAGGGCCATGGCTAGAAGTGACACCGCCGAAGAGACAACATGAAGTGTGGGTTTCATTTATTATGTATTTTCCTTGTATTGTATGATTGTGGTATTATTTTATTTTATTGATTGTGTTTCCGTTCCTGCTAACGGCTACGAGGGCAGTCACAGCGAACGTGCCTGCTGATTGTGGAAGGAGGAATAAGTTCAGACACCAACGTGATGGGCTGCAACTGAAGGGAAGGTTCTTCAATATTGTCCTGATTGTGTTTTATTTTATCTTATTTTATTTCATTTTATCGAGTTGTTTTGTGTGTTTGCTGCTGGTTGAGGAGTGCAATCGCAGCCAACGTGATAGTGGTGGCTGACTACGACGAGAACTGCCGCAGCAGCGGGAAGTTACTGTGTTTACCTAATTTTATTTTATTGAAGTGTGTATTTCATTTCTTTTGTATATGTTTTTGTGTTTCTATTGCTGGTGGGATTGCAAACACGATCACTGCGATCGTGTGTAGGAAGGCCACGACCAGCGGTGACAAAGCCGAAAAATGAGACAGATGGGAAGAGTAGACTTTTATTCATTATGTATTTTCTGCATGGGTGTGTTACTAGGCTTAACTGCGTTTTCCTGATGGCGGCTAAGCGGTGGTGTGAGTTAGTGTGTTTTATCACCTGTGATGTGTCCTGCGGATGGGTGTGAAAAAAAAAAGGACAGGGAGCGAATCGTGGTCGGCGTGCAGAGCCATGGAGGAAGCCTGGATGCAGAGGCGGTTTGGCTCCTTCATATGCAAGATTGAAGGTCAGTTGGGGTGCTCCGATGATGCATTTGGGACTCTCAGGTGTGAGAGCCGGCAACCTAATATAGGGACGGGAAGGGTAGCCCCTCAGTGGACGGATGTAGTGGTCGTCCAGAAGAGAGGGCTACTGCATCTTGATGAAACTGAGAGTACCCCGATGCGACGCCACAGAAAAGGGAAGACAGGGGGAGCAGTCAACTGCCACGACACTCCGACATTCCTGCGCATCGCCTAATGGCGGAGGCCGGGGATGTTGGGGGTGTTTAACAAGATTGAAAAAAAAAATATATGTGTAAATGAAAAGTACGTACCTTCACGTCGCCTATAATTCTTCTCATCCTGTATGGTATTAGTTAAAGTACTCATAATATCCAACTGTTTTAAAACCAATATACCCATTCCTTTAACAAGTCCAGCTAACCCGTACGCGGCACCTTTTCTTTCACCATATTTTTCAGATTCTAATAACTGACGTAATAATTTCTGAACTACAGCAGGAGCATCTTCCTTCATCGCCGGCACTAACGGTGGCAAACAATTTGCAACCGCTTCTTGTACCTATCACAAATAAACAAAATCTGATTCTGAATAACAAACTCTACATATATAGATATATATATTTATCGCAAGGTCACTTTTTTATTTATTTATTAAAAGTGATCTCGCTTTGTAAATTAATTATGAAAACAATTTCATTTTTTCAGCGCATAAAATGTGGGTCCAAATTTTTCCCCAGTATGATGAAAACTGTTTTAAAGATTGGTTATTTTTGAGACATTTAAGCATGACTTATTTTAAGCGCATATTTTTAGGAGTTTCTTAAAAATAAAGGGTCTTATAAAAAAAAAGTGGCTGCATGAAGTAGTTGAAAATTATTAAAAAATAACTTTTATTTGGTTACTTTTCGTCCTCCAGTAAAGTAGATTTTTATCGGGTACACAACTCCCGTAAAATACTGATATTCAATAATATTTGTATGGATCCATCCGAACAAAAAATTTTTTTGTACATTTTTCATTAACCTTTTCAGATCATGTACCTTGGAACTGGTTATGTACGGTGTCAATTTTAAAGATGGACCACTAAATGTGAAAATAAGAGGAGAAAAGATTATGGAGGTAAAAGAATTTTGTTATTTGCGAAATAGAATTACTAAAGATGGACGAAGCAAGAGCGATATAAAATGCCGAATAGCACAAGCGAAACGAGCCTTCATTAACAAATATAATTTGTTTACATCAAAAATTAATTTAAATGTCAGGAAAAGATTTTTGAAAGTGTATGTTTGGAGTGTCGCTTTATATGGAAGTGAAACATGGACAATCTCAGTATCTGAGAAGAAAAGATTAGAAGCTTTTGAAATGCGGTGCTATAGGAGAATGTTAAAAATCAGACGGGTGGATAAAGTGACAAATGAAGAGGTGTTGTGGCAAATAGATGAAGAAAGATGCATTTGAAAAAATATAGTTAAAAGAAGAGAGGTTACATACTAAGGCATCCTGGAATAGTCGCTTTAATATTGGAGGGACAGGTAGAAGGAAAAAATTGTGTAGGAAGGCCACGTTTACTTAGGACTTAATCTATGCCATTCATAATTTCTTCTAAATCCTTTCTACTCTCAGCTAGGATTACTATATTATCAGCAAATCGTAGCATCTTTATCTTTTCACCTTGTACTGTTACTCCAAATCTAAATTGTTCTTTAACCTCATTAACTGCTAGTTCTATGTAAAGATTAAAAAGTAACTGAGATAGGTAACAACCTTGTCGGACCCCCTTTCTTATTACGGCTTCTTTCTTATGTTCTTCAATTGTTACTGTTGCTGTTTGGTTCCTGTACATGTTAGCAATTGTTCTTCTATCTCTGTATTTGAACCCTAATTTTTTTTAAATGTTGAACATTTTATTCCAGTCTACGTTATCGAATGCCTTTTCTAGGTCTATAAATGCCAAGTATGTCGGTTTGTTTTTCTTTAATCTTCCTTCTACTATTAATCTGAGGCTTAAAATTGCTTCCCTTGTCCCTATACTTTTCCTGAAACCAAATCGGTTTTCTCCTAACACTTCTTCCACTCTCCTCTCAATTGTTCTGTATAGAATTCTAGTTAAGATTTTTTATGCACGACTAGTTAAACTAATTGTTCTGTATTATTCACATTTATCTGCCCCTGCTTTCTTTGGTATCATGACTATAACACTCTTTTTGAAATCTGATGGAACTTCCCCTTTTTCATAAATATTACACACCAGTTTGTACAATCTATCAATCGCTTCCTCACCTGCACTGCGCAGTAATTTTACAGGTATTCCGTCTATTCCAGGAGCATTTCTGCCAATTAAATCTTTTAATGCTCTCTTAAATTCAGATCTCAGTATTGTTTCTCCCATTTCATCCTCCTCAACTTCCTCTTCTTCCTCTATAAAACCATTTTCTAATTCATTTCCTCCGTATAACTCTTCAATATATTCCACCCATCTATCGACTTTACCTTTCGTATTATATATAGGTGTACCATCTTTGTTTAACATATTATTAGATTTTAATTTATGTAACCCAAAATTTTTCTTAACTTTTCTGTATGCTCCGTCTATTTTACCAATGTATGTTCATTTCTCTCTCCACTTCTGAACACTTTTCTTTAATCCACTCTTCTTTCGCTAGTTTGCACTTCCTGTTTATAGCATTTCTTAATTTTCGATAGTTCCTTTTACTTTCTTCATCACTAGCATTCTCATATTTTCTACGTTCATCCATCAGCTGCAATACATCGTCTGAAACCCAAGGTTTTCTACCGATTCTCTTTATTCCGCCTAAGTTTGCTTCTGCTGATTTAAGAATTTCCTTTTTAACATTCTCCCATTCTTCTTCTACATTTTCTTACTTTTTTTTTTTACTCAGACCTCTTGCAATATTCTTTACCTCCTCTTCCTCAAGCTTCTCTAAATTCCACCGATTCATCTGACACCTTTTCTTCAGGTTTTTAAACCCCAATCTACATTTCATTATCACCAAATTACGGTCGCTATCAATGTCTGCTCCAGGGAAAGTTTTGCAGTCAACGAGTTGATTTCTAAATCTTTGCTTAACCATGATATAATCTATCTGATACCTTGCAGTATCGCCTGGCTTTTTCCAAGTGTATATTCTTCTATTATGATTTTTAAATCGGGTGTTGGCAATTACTAAATTATACTTCGTGCAAAATTCATCATCTCGTAAGTTGTTTCAAACTGCTTTTTTATTCTTAAACAATTGTAATACAGATACAAAAATGACACATGTAAAACCGGCTAAAATGGGCTCAGAAAAAACACACGCATACAAATATAATTCACAAAATCTTCAAGATTGCAGTACATTTAGTTATGGATTTAAGACGATAAAACAACACTACACTATCCATTTCAAACTGATCGTTTCATAGTATATTTAATACATTACCGTTTAATTAAGCAGATTCAATAAACTTTCCGAGAGGTCTATTAATAACCACAGACTATTTGGTCTGTGGTCCACCTGTCCGTAAAATACCTGTCTGATCATCTACACAAATAGTTTGTAGATTAGTGGTTAACAACGCAAAAAATTTGTAACTAAAATTTTTTTTTAAATGATCTTCTGACTCGCATTCATTTTATAAAACCATATTAACTATGTAAATAAAATTAATGGTAAATAGAAGAGGAATTGTTGAACTGTTGTGAAGGTGTTGATAATGCATCGATTAGTTTACCGACAATCGGTTTAATTTTACGATCGTCCCTATCCAAATGTCTAGCGAGACAACCCATCAATATAACTACCAGAATCAGGTGCTTTATCAAGGAAATCTTCAAAAACTGGAAGCAAACTATTAACGGTTTCCTAAAACAAAAAATAAAGTAAATTTAAGATACAATGTAATGTCCTTAAAAATACTTACAATTAAATAAATTAAATTAAATCAGTAATTGCGACTTCCTCCACAGAAGGGGACGCCATTGCTCCCTCCTTATAGTTAGTGCCCCGTTGTGGCGTATTCCTGCTAGCCTATGAAACGTTACCACCGAAAGGACTTCAGTGGACGGTCTGAAGGGGAATTACGTCAGGAGGTCAGGTTTTAAAAGCCTGGCCTCCTACAGTCGGACCCAAAAATGGGTTCGAGAACGCTGGTACAAACGAATATGGAATGCTAATAAATTCGTACATAAAATATAATAAAACTTAGACATGTCATTAAAAATAAACCCTTAAACATGCCCGATTATAGAATCGTACAGCAGCGAGTGACACTGTCCAGGTTCTGCGATTCAAAGGGAGAATTTGTGAAACTCCCGCTCCTACCACCTTTGCGTTCCATTCCGTTCCTACGATGCGATCGTTGACAAAGTAAGTAATTTTAAAGTAACAAGTTTTACAAACGCAAATTAAAAATTGTATAATTAATAGATAAAAATGACCGCTATTTTTTCCTCTTTGTCTTTAAGACATTTAAAAACCGCTATAATAAACGATAAACTAATGAAACCGTAAACAAGTTTGGCACGTCGATCGATCGGTATTGTACGATGGTCTTTTTTAAAGGTCCGATCGGTCGTGAAATAAAAACCCGCGCAAAAATCGGATGAACCTTCACGCATATGTGTTGCGCAGCGTCTCTAGTATGGCCTTCAATCACGCCGCGTCACTTTGTTTACAACAATAGCATCTCCCGCCAAGTGTAAAGTGCGTGCGGTAATTCGATTTCTTCAGCCTGAGGGGTGTAATGCGGCAGAAATTCATCGATGAATGTGTACGGTGAAACTTCAACGAGCGATAGCAAAGTGCTACAACGGTGCAGGAAGTTTAAAGCAGGACGTACAGATGTTTATGATGCAGGCGGTCAGGGAAGGAAGCGAGTGTCAACCGATGATCTCATTGAGCGAGTGGATGAGACGATTCGAGAAAATCGTCGGTTCACAACTTCTGTATTGAGCGATTCATTTCCTGAAATTTCAAGGTCGGCTCTCTACGCCGTTGTTAGTGAGAGACTTCAGTACCACAAACTGTTTACGAGATGGGTTCCCAAGATGCTGTCCGACCGTCACAAAACAATGAGAATGGACGCCTCCCTAATATTTCTCCAGCGCTACCACAAAGAAGGAGAAGATTTTTTGAACAAAATTGTCATACGGGAAGAGACACGGGTCCATTTTGAAACTGAAGAAACAAAAGAACAATCCAAACAGTGGATGCATTCTCATGAAAACACAGTTGGCTCCGTTCTATGACGAGGGTATTGGAAAGTTGGTACCGCGCTACGACAAATGTCTAAATCGGAGTGGCGACTATGTAGAGAAATAGCGTAACTATGTAAGTACTTGTTACAAATAAAAATTTTTTATTCATTGCGATAGGAAAAAGTTAATAAAACACAAAACGATTATCAGATGAATTATTTAGTTGTATCGAAAGGATTTTACAAAATTAAATGAACATTCCTGTAGTATTATTAATATGCGTGTAATTTAAATCGTAATAATAAAATATACCTTTCCATGTAGATCAACAGCAGCAAGAGCAGCGGCCAACATGTTCTTACGCACTTCAGCATTACGGTCTCCAAGACCGACAGGAACAAAAAAAGTAGTCAGATCATACACGGATTGTGGAGTCAACAGCGGTGCGAGTTCTTTCAAAGCTAAAGCGACACCGCTACGAGGCTCCCATGTATCAGCCGGTTGTTCGACTACACGACCTAAACTATCTAATCGTGGGGGCACCATCTGTAAAATAAGATATTTATTAATCGTTGAATAAATTATTAGTCGGTCGCTTTTTTATGTGTATTAAAATGATGAATATTAGCGTAAAATACACTAAATTTTAACTAATCAAAAATTAAAATGTATAAAATAATAAAAGTAAAATGTTAATTTAGTGCTGTAAACAAAAAAATTACGTATAATTATACAACTAAACAATAGAAATTTATCACCAGAAGACCTTTAATGCATTGTGGTAGATTTTAGAGCGAGGTTGGACTGTATTTTCATAGGTGATGAATTTTTACGCCTTGTTGCTTGTTGAATTGTTATTTAATTTCTTGTCGTCTTGACATTTCGATATCATATAATTGAACTTAATAAAGCGTATAACATATAATTAACATAAGACGTAACTTTTTTTTTGGTCTTCAGTCATTTGACTGGTTTGATGCAGCTCTCCAAGATTCCCTATCTAGTGCTAGTCGTTTCATTTCAGTATACCCCCTACATCCTACACCCCTAACAATTTGTTTTACATATTCCAAACGTGGCCTGCCTACACAATTTTTCCCTTCTACCTGTCCTTCCAATATTAAAGCGACTATTCCAGGATGCCTTAGTATGTGGCCTATAAGTCTGTCTCTTCTTTTAACTATATATTTTCAAATGCTTCTTTCTTCATCTATTTGCCGCAATACCTCTTCATTTATCACTTTATCCACCCGTCTGATTTTTAACATTCTCCTATAGCACCTCATTTCAAAAGCTTCTAATCTTTTCTTCTCAGATACTCCGATCGTCCAAGTGTCACTTCCATACAAAGCGACACTCCAAACATATACTATCAAAAATCTTTTCCTGCCATTTAAACTAATTTTTTATGTAAACAAATTATATTTCTGAATGAAAGCTCATTTCGCTCGTGCTATTCAGCATTTTATATCGCTCCTGCTTCGCCCATCTTTAGTAATTCTACTTGCCAAATAACAAAATTCTTCCACCTCCTTAATCTTTTCTCCTACTATTTTCACATTCAGTGGTCCATCTTTGTTATTTCTACTACATTTCATTACTTTTCTTTTCTTCTTGTTTATTTTCATGCGTAGGACTTCATCTATGCCGTTCATTGTTTCTTCTAAATCCTTTTTACTCTCGGCTAGAATTACTATATCATCAGCAAATCGTAGCATCTTTATCTTTTCACCTTGTACTGTTACTCCGAATCTAAATCGTTCTTTAACATCATTAACTGCTAATTCTATGTAAAGATTAAAAAGTAACGGGGATAGGGTACATCCTTGTCAGACTCCATTTCTTATTACGGCTTCTTTCTTATGTTCTTCAATTATTACTGTTCCTGTAAATGTTAGCAATTGTTCTTCTATCTCTGTACTTTAACCCTAAATTTCTTAAAATATGGCCATTTTATTCCAGTCTACGTTATCGAATGCCTTTTCTAGATCTATAAATGCCAAGTATGTCGGTTTGAAGAATTGAGAGGAGAGTGGAAGAAGTGGTAGGAGAAGACCAATTTGGTTTCAGAAAAAGTATAGGGCAAGGGAAGCAATTTTAGGCCTCAGATTTAATAGTAGAAGGAAGATTAAAGAAAAACAAACCAACATACTTCGCATTTATAGACCTAGAAAAGGCATTCGATAACATAGACTGGAATAAAATGTTTAGCATTTTAAATAAATTAGGGTTCAAATACAGAGATAGAAGAACAATTGCTAACATGAACAGCAACAGTAACAATTGAAGAACATAAGAAAGAAGCCGTAATAAGAAAGGGAGTCCGACAAGGATGTTCCCTATCACCGTTACTTTTTAATCTTTACATGGTACTAGCAGTTAATGATGTTAAAGAACAATTTACATTCGGAGTAACAGTACAAGGTGAAAAGATAAAGATGCTACGATTTGCTGATGATATAGTAATTCTAGCAGAGAATAATAAGGAGTTAGAAGAAACAATGAACGGCATAGATGAAGTCCTACGCAAGAACTATTGCATGAAAATAAACAAGAAGAAAACAAAAGTAATGAAATGCAGTAGAAATAACAAAGATGGACCGCTGAATGTGAAAATAGGAGGAGAAAAGATTATGGAGGTAGAAGAATTTTGTTATTTGCGAAATAGAATTATTACTAAAGATGGACGAAGCAAGAGCGATATAAAATGCGGAATAGCATAAGCGAAACGAGCCTTCAGTCAGAAATATAATTTGTTTACATCAAAAATTAATTTAAATGTCAGGCAAGATTTTTGAAAGTGTATGTTTGGAGTGTCGCTTTATATGGAAGTAAAACTTGGACGTTCGGAGTATCTGAGAAGAAATGATTAGAAGCTTTTGAGATGCGGTGCTATAGGAGAATGTTAAAAATGAGATGGGTGGATAAAGTGACAAATGAATAGATATTGCGGCAAATAGATGAAGAAAGAAGCATTTGAAAATATATAGTTAAAAGAAGAGACAGACTTATAGGCCACATACTAAGGCATCCTGGAATAGTCGCTTTAATATTGGAAGGACAGGTAGAAGGGAAAAATTGTGTAGGCAGGCCACGTTTGGAATATGTAAAACAAATTGTAAGGGGTGTAGGATGTAGAGGGTATACTGAAATGAAACGACTAGCACTAGATAGGGAATCTTGGAGAGCTGCATCAAACCAGTCAAATGACTGAAGACAAAAAAAAAATTATTATTATTATTCTCATAACTATGAAGTACAAGGATGTAGGGAGCTGAATTCCGGCTAGACAGGAACATTGAATGAAGCTACCTCTGACCAGCTAGTCTTCCATAATTTCTTGACTGTAATATAAAAGGATTGGTTTCCACAGTATTTCAAGAAATTCATTATCATATCTAAATATTTGAGCAAATCATTGTTAAAACATCTTTGACAAAATAACTTAATTGTTATTTCAGGAAAATTCTGTATACACAGCCAAAACACAATATTTATAAGACAATATATATATATATATATATATATATATATATATATACATATATATATATATATATATATATATATATTTATAAGACAATATATATATATATATATATATATACATATATATATATATATATATATATATATATATAAAACAATATTATATAAACATTATAATATAATATTATATTACAATATAATAACAATTATTACCCCATTATTCAACAATGCTATGAAATTCACATTTTCAAAAAAACATAAAACCATCAAACTGATTTACCTGCTCAGTAACTTATCAATCATAATTTTCAAACCTCTGCAATGGGGGACCTTTGTTTTAATCGGAGACAATCATTAGATCGCTTTAATTCTTGAAAAGTGTCCCATATTTTTACATACTTTAACCTTTACGCAAAACATTTGGTCCATAACCAATATAAATATTTTTGAGGCATATGTTGATTTCAACATGAGATTTGTTTTTCACCGTTAAGAAAACTTAAGCACTCAAATATTGCGGTTGACAGGATTTTATACAGAGTTATCATAAAAGAACGGTGTGGTTTTGAACATGGTTTAAATTTAAACAGAATTACTTACAGTTTATGTTTTTTATTTTTCAAATTTGTGGTCTCAAACATTTTTTTACATAATTAATAAATTTCAATATGTACGCCCTTAGTTGCTTGACAAATGTCCAAATGATACTCAACTTCTCTCCAAACATTATTTAACATTTCTTCGTTAAGGTGCTTCATTAATCCTGTTTTTTAAGCGGTCTAGGTCGCGAATTTTTTATGTATAAACAACGCCCCACAAGAAAAAATCACAAGGTGTCAGGTATGGATTCGTTGGAGGCCAAAGTACGGGTCTTTGCCGGCGTATCCATCGATCTCCAAATTTTTCGTTCAAAGCGTCCGTGACCAACGCATGAAGTGCGGAGGAGAAGCACCATCTTGTTGGAAATGAAGTCTATGAATGTTTTCCAGTTCATCCGGCTGAGGAAAGCAATAATCGGTTAACACGTCAAGATACGCGACTCCATTAATTGTTTTTTCAGCAAAGAAGAAAGGTACACGATTTTTCGTCGCACCACACCAAACATTAACTTTAGGCAAATCGCGTTGTTTCTCGATAATTGTGTGTGGGTTTTCAGAGCCCCGTATTCGTGAATTGTGTCTGTTAACGCATCCGTTCACATCGTCTAAAAACGATTCGTTTCGTCCGGTACACTTGGTCTGCCGGTTGATTTGTGTTTCCTAAGTGATCCAGTTTCTTCGGATCGTTTGAAACGACGTGTTATGTTATTTTTGTGTGGCGAATCTATTCCGAATTCACATCGAAACGCACGTCGAACTAAAATTACAGATTTTAATTCGGCCATCAATCAACCACACTTTGCTTTGTCTTTATCCGAGAACATAGTAACTCGCTAAACTCACCGCAACAACAATAGAAGAACTGACGTTGCGGTTACAACTGCTGATAAACAAACTTTTGGGTCGGAGGCTTTCGGGGATACCGATATAACATCTAGAAATTTCCCTACAATCTTCCTATGAATTACTGAATCCGCACCATTGTTTTATGATAACCCTTTATTTTAGCGCTCATTTTAATTGGATGATGCAAATAAGCATTAAACTTAACACTAAAGATTCACTATTAATACAGATAAATGTGTTACGCAAGAGTTATGTTTTTCTGAAATATAATTCGACAGCAGAGTTGAAATGACCCTTAATTACAAAAATGTTACTTGGATATTTATCACTTAACGTTCATTAAAACTAACTTCATATTAACAGAGCCAATAACAGGACTAAAATACTTATACAGAGTCATTCACAGTAACCGGATATTTTTAAATAATCATAAAAAATTGAATATTTACTTTAAAAAAGTTTTATCGGTACTGAAACACTTGTTAAATCAAAGCATTTGTTACTTACTCATGTTCGGCTAGTGATATCCATTTTGGGCAATACATTGTTGTAGCCGTTCACGGTAACTGGCCTCGATTCTTTGCGCATGTCTACATTAATCTGGATGACGAATTGCGATCTTTAGTTCCTCCAATGTATGCGGTTTATTGCCGTACACACGCGATTTCAGAAACCCCTACCGTAAAAAATTACAACTACTCAAGTCGGGGGACCGAGGGGGCCGAGGAATGTTGGCGAATCTGGAAACGATCCGTCCCGGAAACAAGTTACGGAGAACAGCCATCCTTGCCCTCGCTGTGTGCGCTGTAGCTCCATCCTGCTGGAATAACACATTTTGAAAATCGATTCCCCGGTTTCGTAACTCGGGGATGAAAAACGTATTGTTTATCCGTCGCAATATTGTGTTACGAGAAGGGATGCTTGCATTACGATGTATATTAAACTTACGGCGGAAATCTCGCTGAACAGCAGTTACGGATTCGTCATTTCGCACAAAACTGTCATACGCGTACAGGCGTTGGTCTAGCGTCCACGGCTCCATCTAAACGAGTAAAATGTAAATGCTATGAACAAAGGAAACGTCAGACACCAGACACGTGCCCCTCCCACCACGAACGCCCGAGTACAACCCGCTTCAAAAACATCGGGTTCCCGTGAATGACCCTGTATAATGAATTTATATTACTAAATAACAACTGACACAAACCAAGTCTAGCCGTTAAAAATATACACAAATGTAAACTTACTTATTATATCGATTAGAAGCTCAAACATTTGTCTTCTAGGTAACAATTCCGGATGACTGAGATCAGGAACATTGCCGCTACTTCTCATTTGCGAATGTTCAGATATCACTTGCAAACCAGAAGTTAATAACGGATCATCTTGTTTACTGATTGCTGATAAAAGCGATGAACGGACCGATGGAAAACAATAACAAAATGCCGGTCCTGTCAATCTATCACCGCCACCGCTGCCTCCACCTTTATCTTTGACACAAGTCTCCTTATGAATGGCAGCCATTGTTCGATGCAATGCCTTATCTGTAATTATAAATCCATCATATATTAAACAGCATAAGCGTAAAGCAAATTACAGGGAAAACTGGAAACACATTCCCGTAATACAAAAATAATATCTAGTCTATTTCGTCGGGTTTATGCAAGAGTCGATATGTTTTTCAATACTTCTGAGAGAAATTTTATTACATTAACAAATATGTCAAACCACCGGTGGTTTTTAATATTAAATTCATATTGAAGCGAAATTTTTTGAGCTTTCAAGTAATAAATTCACGCACGCACGCACACACACACACACATTTCTGAGAAAAAAATGGTCGTATTCTTTCTAGTCTAAATAAAACATTTTACATCGTATAAACGTCGTTCAATTTCTGTAATAAAACCGATTCGTTTGTTAATATAAAAAAAAAAAAATAACCGACTTAGATGCCTAATAAAATTATTTTGTAACAGCGTTTTAAAACTGACGCCGTACATACCCAATTCCGAGGCTACTTGATCTGAAAAGGTTAAACATAAATTGTAGAGAATTTAATTATAACAAAATTGATGTAAATAATGTCAACAGGAAATAATTATTTAACATGTCAACTCTTATTAACAACAAAACCGACGAAAACGGTTTTTTGAGCTGGGAAATCGAAAAAAATTGGTCCCAGAACTTTATTTCTCTTAGTTTCTAAGGTATCCCATGTAAAACGAAAAAATAGCGTCAATATATATATATATATATATATATATATAGATACAGGTTGATTCAGAAGGATAGGGCAATACTTTGACAACTCATGCTAGAGGCTAATATTAAGAAAAAAGTTCATATAAAAATAATTCCGAAAAAAACGATTTGTTAGCGATTTATACAAGGTGAAAGATTTCGCCCAAGTTTCAGTTCCTCCGGGTAAATTAAGCTTTTCTGAAATTCTGGGTAGATCAATTAAGGGACAAATTCAAACAGTTTCTTATTGTTTTTCAGCTGGGAAATCTAAAAAAATAGGTCCCAGAACTGTATCTCTCTTAATTTCTAAGATATCCCATGTAAAACGACAAAAATAGGGTCATAAAACACATTTTGTAGAGAATTTAATTTTGAGAAGATTGATGTAAATAATGTCAACAGAAAACAAATAAAATTTTAAACATGTCGACTCTTATTAACAACAAAACCGATGAAAACTTAGAAGAAAATGTTACAAAAAAAAAAGAAAACAGATGTGTCTAGCAGGTAGAATAATTTTAGACCTATGGAAAACAAGTTGGCAACACTGATTTTATTAATCACAATTTGTTTAAATACTACTCATTGTTGTCGGTTAATTGTGATAATAACCTTTCGCTGATCAATCGTGTTTGCAGTATTACGTCGAATTCTTATCGTAAAAATTTCAGAAAACTTAAGAAGTGTAAATTTGTATTTATTTTACTGTGCACATGAAATACTACTTGTAAGCAGCATTTTATCATTATCATAAAAAAACAGTAAGTATTCTTTCTTCCTCCAGTTATTTTCTACTGTACGTAACGAAAATGTTTTTTCAATCTGTTTTGTTGTTAATAAAAATCGACATGTTTTAAATTTTATTTGTTTTCTGTTGCCATTATTTACATCAATCTTCTAATAATTAAATTCTCTACAATTTATGTTTAAAAAATATACGATTTATTGCCAATTTAACAACGTTATTGTACGTCAAACGTAAAAAAATATGTTTTTTCACCCTATTTTTGGCATTTTACATGGGATATCATAGAAACTAAGAGAGATACAGTTCTGGGACCTATTTTTTTCAATTTCCCATGCTCAAAAACCATAAGAAACAATCGAATTTGCCCCCTTAATTGACCTTCCCGGAATTTCAGAAAGCCTTAATTTACCCGGAGGAACTGAAACTGAAACAAAATCTTCTTTTTTTTTTTGTGTCGTATATCATAATTTATTATGTGTTCCAATACATCGATATGTTGCTAGTAAGATAAGCAATTTTTGTAAATAATAAATAAATCCGTTACACTCATAGCAATTATAATACACAAGACACACACACAAACACACACACACACACACATACACACACAGAGAGAGAGAGAGAGAGAGAGAGAGAGAGAGAGAGAGAGAGAGAGAGATTACACTTACACACACTTACTTACAAATACACATACACACACTCATATATATATATATATATACACACACACACACACTTACAAATACACATACACACACTTATATATACTGTGTATACTGTGTACTTATACACTGTGTATATATATATACACACACACACACATTTCTGAGAAAAAAATGGTCGTATTCTTTTGTAATAATTTTGTAATAAAACCGATTCGTTTGTGAATTTCAAAAAAAAAAATAATAGACTTAGATGCCCTATAAAATTATTTTTTAAAAGCGTTTTAAAACTGACGCCATACATAACAAGTTCCAAGGCCAAATGATCTGTAAAAGTTATTAACTTTCGTTAATAACTATCTCTTAATGAGATAGATACTCATTAAGTAAATATATTATTTTACACGTTAATTTTTTTTTAACAAGAATACTTACCTAAATTTTCACCTTCCCAAGCAGGATCTAAATCACATTTTGGTTTTTGCAGTCTTAATGTAACATGAGCGATAGAATCTGATAATAAATTGAATTTATTTTGTTTAAAGAACGCACAATTCTGCAGCGAAACAAATAACTCCGCGACAGATGGAGCAGATAAAGGAGATTGTAATGCAGTAAGTAAACATGGTAATAAATCCTTAAAGCATAATGAAAGTTCTACACCGGCACCCTGTGCAGCAGCTGTCAACATTGAAACACTCTGTGATACATCTGAACTTAACTGAAATCAGAAAAACAAACGATATCAAAATAAACAAATGCTACCTTCCATCATAAAGTAAATTGTGAAATATTTACTAATAAAGAAGAAAGAAAACTTTTTAAACTAACAAAAATTTTGGTTAATCCAATTTTTTTATACGACTGCCCATAAAGAAGTGCAATGTATTTTTTTTTGTCTTCAGTCATTTGACTGGTTTGATGCAGCTCTCCCTCTCTAGTGCTAGTCGTTTCATTTCAGTATACTCTCTACATCCTACATCCCTAACAATTTGTTTTACATATTCCAAACGTGGACTGCCTACACAATTTTTCCTTCTACCTGTCCTTCCAATATTAAAGCGATTATTTCACATGCCTTAGTATGTGGCCTATAAGTCTGTCTCTTCTTTTAACTATATTTTTCCAAACGCTTCTTTCTTCATCTATTTGCCGCAATACCTCTTCATTTGTCACTTTATCCACCCATCTGATTTTTAACATTCTCCTATAGCACCGCATTTCAAAAGCTTCTAATCTTTTCTTCTCAGATACTCCGATTGTCCAAGTTTCACTTCCATATAAAGCGACACTCTAGACATACACTTTCAAAAATCTTTTCCTGACATTTAAATTAATATTTGACGTAAACAAATTATATTTCTTACTGAAGGCTCGTTTAGCTTGTGCTATTTGGCCTTTTATATCGCTCCTGCTTCGTCCATCTTTAATAATTCTACTTCCCAAATAACAAAATTCTTCTACCTCCATAATCTTTTCTCCTCCTATTTTCACAGTCAGTGGTCCATCTTTGTTATTTCTACTAGATTTCATTACTTTTGTTTTGTTCTTGTTTATTTTCACGCGATAGTTCTTACGTAGGACTTCACCTATGCCATTCATTGTTTCTTCTAAATCCTTTTTACTCTCGGCTAGAATTACTATATCATCAGCAAATCGTAGCATCTTTATCTTTTCACCTTGTACTGTTACTCCGAATCTAAATTGTTCTTTAACATCATTAACCGCTAGTTCCATGTAAAGATTAAAAAGTAATTGGGATAAGGAACATCCTTGTCGGACTCCCTTTCTTATTACTGCTTCTTTCTTATGTTCTTCAATTGTTACTGTTGCTGTTTGGTTCCTGTACATGTTAGCAATTGTTCTTCTATCTCTGTATTTGAACCCTAATTTTTTTTAAATGCTGAACATTTTATTCCAGTCTATGTTATCGAATGCCTTTTCTAGGTCTATAAACGCCAAGTATGTCGGTTTGTTTTTCTTTAATCTTCCTTCTAATATTAATCTCAGACCTAAAATTGCTTCCCTTGTACCTATACTTTTCCTGAAACCAAATTTGTCTTCTCCTAACACTTCTACTCTCCTCTCAATTCTTCTGCATAGAATTCTAGTTAAGATTTTTGATGCTTGACTAATTAAACTAATTGTTCTGTATTCTTCACATTTATGTGCTCCTGTTTTCTTTGGTATGATGACTATAACACTCTTTTTGAAATCTGACGGAACTTCCCCTTTTTCGTAAATATTACAAACCAGTTTGTATAATCTATCAATCGCTTCCACACCTGCACTGCGCAATAATTCTACAGGTATTCCATCTATTCCAGGAGCCTTTCTGCCATTTAAATCTTTTAATGGTCTCTTAAATTCAGATCTCAGTATTGTTTCTCCCATTTCATCCTCTTCAACTTCCTCTATAACACCATTCCAATCAGTATCACTCATTTTTGTTAACGCACAACAAAAACTCATTTCACGAAACATTTTGTTTATTATTAATACCTAATATAAATTACCTGTTCATATAACCTGTTCATTTACTAATAATTTTGCCACTTTAGCTTAGAAAAAAAAATAAGACTCATTACTTTATTTACAGACCTGGTATGTATAAATATTTTAATGAAATAAATCTGTTTTTAAGAACCACATTATTCCTCTCTACTGTTACATTACATACATAGTTCTATTAAATAAATCACAAAGTACAAAATATTGAAATAATACATATCTATTCAGATTTATATATATATAGAAAACAAGTTATTAAATACCTGAGTTAATCTATCCCGTATAGCAGACTCTTTTTCCAGCTGTAATCTAATCGCTTCTTTTTGTTTTGGAGTTAATTCTGGATCCTTTACTTTGCCTTGTCTTCTCTTTTTTTCTTCTAATTCACGTCTTAGCTGTAATTCCTCCTGCTGTTCCTTATATGAATACACTTTACTTTCTCGTTTCATATTTTTAACATTCAGTGTGTTCTCGTCTTTACTGTAATCGTAAAATTTACTATTATTAAATATATTATCTATTTTTTTTTTTTTTTTTTTTTTTTTTTTTTAGCAGTAACCTAGAAGTCATAGCAAGAAACAAACACTAAATCAACTAGATATTTCAAGCGAGTTAACACCAGAGGACTTTCAGAGGGCAGAGGACTTTCAATAATTAAAGAGATAAACTGATGTAGAAATAAAACATTTTGTAGGATAAGTTTTATACTTTCATGACGTTAAGTTGGCATCACTGGGATAAGCTGCGAACAGCTGACGGATAAAAATTGTTTTGTTTATAACATCAATATTGCATTTAATGATGACGTATCTACTAATATGTTCCATATTAGTTGAACAACGTTCAACGATCCATTTTTTGCTTTCTAAAGGCGAAAAACCGGCCAAATTCTTTTCTCAAACGATTTTACAGTACGGTGAAAGTTGTATGAACCGCAAAAATTTTTATAATCGGGTTCAAACAGTTTTAAAACAGTCAAACATCAGTGACTGACGAGCAAACATCCTGACTGACCAGTGGAAGTATCAACTCCTTTACTTGAAACCCGCATCGACGACACTCATGAAGACCGACAGATTACAGTTTATCATATAGCAAAAACAGTTGCGGTAAGTGTCGGCACAGTTCATAACGTAACAACATCAAGTACAGGAAAACAAATTCAAAACGGATCCCAAAAGAATTAATGTAACAACACAAGAAAACATGATTCAAAGAGTGTACAGACTTGAAAGAACGCTATGAAATGGAAGGTCGCCCTTTTCTAAACAAGCTTTTAACATGCGACGAAACTTGGGTTCACCGTTTTGAACCGGAGTCCAAAAGACAAAGAATGTAAACACACCAGTTCACCTGTCCAAAAGAAATTCAGAACGTAAGCATGAGCAGGAAAAGTCACGTTGACTGTCTTTTGCGATGCCGAAGAAAGAACGCTATGAAATGGAAGGTCACCCTTTTCTAAGCAAGCTTTTAACATGTGATAAAGCTTGGGTTCACAGTTTTGAACCGGAGTCCAAAAGACAAAGAATGGAAACACACCTGTCCAAAAGTTAGAACGTAAGCACGAGCAGAAAAAGTCATGTTGACCGTCTTGTGCGATGCCGAAGAAAGAACGCTATGAAATGGAAGGTCGCCCCCCTTTTCTAAACAAGCTTTTCAACGTGCGACGAAACTTGGGTTCACCGTTTTGAACCGGAGTCCAAAAGATAAATAATCTAAACACACTGGTTCACCTGTCCGAAAGAAATTCAGAACGTAACCACGAGCACGAAAAGTCATGTTGACTGTCTTTTGCGATGCCGATGGTGTCGTCTTTTCTCATTATTTGGAAAATCAGCATACAATAAACGAAGTCTACTACTCAGACATGATAATGAAAAAAGTACAAGCTAGCAATTAAGAGAAGAAAGCTGAAGATCTCAAGGTGTGATATTGCTACACGACAATGCTCGCCCTCACACTCTCCAGCTGACCCAAGAAAACATTGCAAAAATGGGTTGGGAGATAGTACCAAATCCTCTCCTTACAGTCCAGATTTGGCTCCCCCAGATTTCCATTTGTTTGGTCACCCCCAAGGAGGCATTACATGAAAACAAAAGTAGGTTCAGCAACAACGAGGAAGTCAAAAAATTTGAGGGAAAGTGGCTCAAACAACAAGACTTCTTTGCCTCAGGTATAAAAAAACTAG
>NC_134458.1:1572500-1575000 GCF_047948215.1 Lycorma delicatula
AAACAAAAATTAAACTTTATCATATATATTTTCTAAAATTAAATTTCGTTAACTTCATCAATTTGAGCACCCATCTTTAAACTCTTATCATTTTTAAATCTCTTGAATAAGACTGAGAAGTAAAAAATTAATCTAATCATGCATCAAAAATCTTAACTAGAATTCTGTAGAGGAGAGTAGAAAAAGTGTTAGGAGAAGACAGATTTGGTTTCAGGAAAAGTATAGGGATAAGAGAAGAATTTTAGGCCTCAAATTAATAGTAATAGAAAGATTAAAGAAAAACAAACCGACATACGGCATTTATAGACCTAGATTAGTCATTCGATAACGTAGACTGGAATAAAATGTTCAGCATTTTAAAAAAATTAGGGTTCAGATACAGAGATAGAAGAACGATTGCTAACATTTACAGGAACCAAACAGCAACAGTAATAATTGAAAAACATAAGAAAAAAGCCGTAATAAGAAAGGGAGTCTGACAAGGATATTACCTATCCCCGTTACTTTTTAATCTTTACATAGAACTAGCAGTTAATGATGTTAAATAACAATTTAGATTCGGAGTAACAGTACAAGGTGAAAAGATAAAGATGCTACGATTTGCTAACGATATAGTAATTCTAGCCGAGAATAAAAAGGATTTAGAAGAAACAATGAACGGCATAGATGAAGTCCTACGCAAGAACTACCGCATGAAAATAAACAAGAACAAAACAAAAGTAATGAAATGTAGTAGAAATAACAAAGATGGACCGCTGAATGTGAAAATAGAAGAAAAGATTACGGAGGTAGAAGAATTTTGTCATTTGGGAAGTAGAATTATTAAAGATGGACGAAGCAGGAGCGATATAAAATGCTAAATAGCACAAAGCGAAACGATCCTTCAGTAGAAAAATAATTTGTTTACAAAAATTAATTTAAACGTCAGGAAAACATTTTTCGAAAGTATATGTTCAGAGCGTCGCTTTATATGGAAGTGAAACTTGGATGATTGGAGTATCTGAGAAGAAAAGATTAGAAGCTTTTGAAATGCGGTGCAATATAAAAATGTTAAAAATCAGATGGTTGGATAAAGTGACGAAGAGGTTTTGTGGCAAATAGATGAAGAAAGAAGCATTTGGAAAAATATAGTTAAAACAAGAGACAGACTTATATGCCATATACTAAGGCATCCTGAAATAGTCGCTTTAATATTGGAAGGACAGGTAGAAGGAAAAAATTGTGTAGGCAGTCAATGTTTGAAATATGTAAAACAAATTTTTCGAGATGTAGGATGTAGGGGGTATACAGAAATTAAACGACTAGTACTAGATAGGGAATCTTAGAGAGCTGCATCAAACCAGTCAAATAACTGAAGACAAAAAAAAAATGAAAATAATTTCCATGAACATTACTACAGAGGAATATTTCTTCTACTCTGCTTTCATCAACGTAATTAGTCTTTTTATGCAAAAATCCACTGTACAACATAATGTAGAAGAATAACAAAAATAAAAATATGTTTCCTTTTCATTAGTTTTCTATTCTATTAAATACTCTTTTTTATTAAAAAAAAAATCTAATTTCACTTTCATCAGTATTAATTATGTAGTTCTATTTTTTTTTTTTTTACTATATTATGTTTTTTTAGCATCGATCTGAAATCAAAAATACTTTCAAATAATGCTGGAAACTTCAGGTAATTTTCAAATAACTAATATTCCTTTCCATCTCTTTAAAACGGTAGATTAAAATTACTTACTTTACCTGATTAAAAAGAAAGTTAATTTTTCCTTTTGAACTTTAAAAAATTAAAGAACTCTATGAACACACTTAAGAATTAGAATAAGAATTCAAAATCACGTTAAGGTGATGACAGTTAAAAGCGTTAGTTTTCTTACTGACCACTAGGGTGTTTCTGCCTCTACAGTCACTTAATTCAGTCGGCTTTCTCCACACATTACGGCAACATGTTAATTTATTCGTGCATAGCAATTCTTAAACGCGTTCAATTATTACAAGCGCGTTATATTTTATATTCAAATCAAATTCAATCTATAAGTATGTAATTTGTAATTTATCTAAATGCTTTCAACGGCTATCATCAAACAATATAATATATCTGTTAATTTGTAAAGTTAATAAACACGGTTAACATTTGCTTACAATTTAACAATTATTTTTTACATCAAACACCACCATTAATGATTTCAATCTTTGAATGATTCAAACAAGGTTGTTAACTGCACAATATATACCTAATAAGCTTTCAAACAGACTGACTTAATGAACAGTCTACATTCGTTTGGATATGTTCAGGTAAACACAATTTTTAGACCGAGTAACATTTTCTTTAAGGCATATATCTGTAGCAGCCGGAGAAAAGTAATTTCATGCACAGAATTCATTATTTCAAACTTGTTATCGGTAATCTGTTACACCTATCCTGAATGAAGATATGCTCTTCGGAAATTGCAAGAATGATGAGTACACTGCCTATAAAGTCGTTGATGTATACAAC
>NC_134458.1:2225000-2227500 GCF_047948215.1 Lycorma delicatula
GAGAGAGAGAGAGAGAGAATGCGAGAAAGTGTGATAGAGAGACATAACCGATAGAGGGACGTTGACAATTGACAATTTACTGTACATATCCATTATCTCACACACATCCACACACACACACACACACACACACACACACATCCGAAAGCAGAGAGAGGGAGAGGGAGAATGCGAGAAAGTGTGATAGAGAGACATAACCGATAGGGGGACGTTGACAATTGACAATTTACTGTACATATCCATTATCTCACACACACGCACACACACACCCACACACACACACACATCCGAAAGCAGAGAGAGAGAGAGAGAGAATGCGAGAAAGTGTGATAGAGAGACATAACCGATAGAGGGACGTTGACAATTGACAATTTACTGTACATATCCATTATCTCACACACACACACACACACACACACACACATCCGAAAGCGGAGAGAGAGAGAGAGAATGCGAGAAAGTGTGATAGAGAGATATAACCGATAGAGGGACGTTGACAATTGACAATTTACTGTACATATCCATTATCTCACACACACCCCCACACACACACACACATCCGAAAGCAGAGAGAGAGAGAGAGAATGCGAGAAAATGTGATAGAGAGACATAACCGATAGGGGGACGTTGACAATTGACAATTTACTGTACATATCCATTATCTCACACACACGCACACACACACACACACACACACACACACACACACACACACACATCCGAAAGCAGAGAGAGAGAGAGAGAGAATGCGAGAAAGTGTGATAGAGAGACATAACCGATTGAGGGACGTTGACAATTGACAATTTACTGTACATATCCATTATCTCACACACACGCACACACACACACACACACACACATATATCCGAAAGCAGAGAGAGAGAGAGAATGCGAGAAAGTGAGATAGAGAGACATAACCGATAGAGGGACGTTGACAATTGACAATTTACTGTACATATCAATTATCTCACACACACGCGCACACACACACACACACACACACACACATCCGAAAGCGGCGAGAGAGAGAGAGAATGCGAGAAAGTGTGATAGAGAGACATAACCGATAGAGGGACGTTGACAATTGACAATTTACTGTACATATCCATTATCTCACACACACCCACACACACACACACACACACACACACACACACATCCGAAAACAGAGAGAGAGAGAGAGAGAGAGAATGCGTGAAAGTGTGATAGAGAGACATAACCGATAGGGGGGCGTTGACAATTTACAATTTACTGTACATATCCATTATCTCACACACACGCACACACACACCCACACACACACACACACACATCCGAAAGCAAAGAGAGAGAGAGAGAATGCGAGAAAGTGTGATAGAGAGACATAACCGATTGAGGGACGTTGACAATTGACAATTTACTGTACATATCCATTATCTCACACACAAACACACACACACACACACGCATCCGAAAGCAGAGAGAGAGAGAGAGAGAATGCGAGAAAATGTGATAGAGAGACATAACCGATAGAGGGACGTTGACAATTGACAATTTACTGTACATACCCATTTTCTCTCACACACACACCCACACACACACACACACACACACACACACACATACGAAAGCAGAGAGAGATAGAGAGAATGCGAGAATGTGTGATAGAGAGACATAATCGATAGAGGGACGTTGACAATTCACAATTTACTGTACATATCCATTATCTCACACACACACCCACACACACACACACACCCACACACACACACATATCCGAAAGCAGAGAGAGAGAGAGAGAGAATGCGAGAAAGTGTGATAGAGAGACATAACCGATAGAGGGACGTTGACAATTGACAATTTACTGTACATATCTATTATCTCACACACACGCGCACACACACACACACATCCGAAAGCAGAGAGAGAGAGAGAATGCGAGAAAGTGTGATAGAGAGACATTACCGATAGAGGGACGTTGACAATTGACAATTTACTGTACATATCCATTATCTCACACACACACACACACACACACACACACACACACACACACACATCCGAAAGCAGAGAGAGAGAGAGAGAATGCGAGAAAGTGTGATAGAGAGACATAACCGATAGAGGGACGTTGACAATTGACAATTTACTGTACATATACATTATCTCACACACACACACACACACACACATCCGAAAGCAGAGAGAGAGAAAGAGAGAATGCGAGAAAGTGTGATAGAGAGACATAACCGATAGAGGGACGTTGACAAATGACAATTTACTGTACATATCCATTATCTCACACACACACACACACACACATCCGAAAGCAGAGAGAGAGAGAGAGAGAATGCGAGAAAGTGTGATAGAGAGACATAACCGATAGAGGGACGTTGACAACTGACAATTTACTGTACATATCCATTATCTCACACACAAACACACACACACACACACACACACATCCGAAAGCAGAGAGAGAGAGAGAGAGAGAATGCGAGAAAGTGTGATAGAGAGACATAAC
>NC_134458.1:2230000-2232500 GCF_047948215.1 Lycorma delicatula
GAGAGAGAGAGAGAGAATGCGAGAAAGTGTGATAGAGAGATATAACCGATAGAGGGACGTTGACAATTGACAATTTACTGTACATATCCATTATCTCACACACACCCCCACACACACACACACATCCGAAAGCAGAGAGAGAGAGAGAGAATGCGAGAAAATGTGATAGAGAGACATAACCGATAGGGGGACGTTGACAATTGACAATTTACTGTACATATCCATTATCTCACACACACGCACACACACACACACACACACACACACACACATCCGAAAGCAGAGAGAGAGAGAGAGAATGCGAGAAAGTGTGATAGAGAGACATAACCGATTGAGGGACGTTGACAATTGACAATTTACTGTACATATCCATTATCTCACACACACGCACACACACACACACTCACACACAAATCCGAAAGCAGAGAGAGAGAGAGAGAATGCGAGAAAGTGTGATAGAGAGACATAACCGATAGAGGGACGTTGACAATTGACAATTTACTGTACATATCCATTATCTCACACACACACACACACACACACACACATATATATCCGAAAGCAGAGAGAGAGAGAGAATGCGAGAAAGTGAGATAGAGAGACATAACCGATAGAGGGACGTTGACAATTGACAATTTACTGTACATATCCATTATCTCACACACACGCACACACACACACACTCACACACAAATCCGAAAGCAGAGAGAGAGAGAGAGAATGCGAGAAAGTGAGATAGAGAGACATAACCGATTGAGGGACGTTGACAATTGACAATTTACTGTACATATCCATTATCTCACACACACACACACACACACACATCCGAAAGCAGAGAGAGAGAGAGAGAATGCGAGAAAGTGTGATAGAGAGACATAACCGATAGAGGGACGTTGACAATTGACAATTTACTGTACATATCCATTACCTCACACACACACACACACACACACACACATATATATCCGAAAGCAGAGAGAGAGAGAGAATGCGAGAAAGTGAGATAGAGAGACATAACCGATTGAGGGACGTTGACAATTGACAATTTACTGTACATATCCATTATCTCACACACACGCACACACACACACACTCACACACAAATCCGAAAGCAGAGAGAGAGAGAGAGAATGCGAGAAAGTGTGATAGAGAGACATAACCGATAGAGGGACGTTGACAATTGACAATTTACTGTACATATCCATTATCTCACACACACACACACACACACACACACATATATATCCGAAAGCAGAGAGAGAGAGAGAATGCGAGAAAGTGAGATAGAGAGACATAACCGATTGAGGGACGTTGACAATTGACAATTTACTGTACATATCCATTATCTCACACACACGCACACACACACACACTCACACACAAATCCGAAAGCAGAGAGAGAGAGAGAGAATGCGAGAAAGTGAGATAGAGAGACATAACCGATTGAGGGACGTTGACAATTGACAATTTACTGTACATATCCATTATCTCACACACACACACACACACACACACACACACACATCCGAAAGCAGAGAGAGAGAGAGAGAATGCGAGAAAGTGAGATAGAGAGACATAACCGATTGAGGGTCGTTGACAAATGACAATTTACTGTACATATCCATTATCTCACACACACACACACACACACACACACACACACACACACACACACACACACACATATATCCGAAAGCAGAGAGAGAGAGAGAGAATGCGAGAAAGTGTGATAGAGAGACATAACCGATAGAGGGACGTTGACAATTGACAATTTACTGTACATATCCATTTTCTCACACACACGCACACACACACACACACACACACATCCGAAAGCAGAGAGAGAGAGAGAGAGAATGTGAGAAAGTGTGATAGAGGGACATAAGCGATAGAGGGACGTTGACATTTGACAATTTACTGTACATATCAATTATCTCACACACACACACACACACACACATATATATCCGAAAGCAGAGAGAGAGAGAGAGAGAATGCGAGAAAGTGTGATAGAGCGACATAACCGATAGAGGGACGTTGACAATTGACAATTTACTGTACATATCCATTATCTCACACACATCCACACACACACACACACACACACACACACACACACATCCGAAAGCAGAGAGAGAGAGAGGGAGAATGCGAGAAAGTGTGATAGAGAGACATAACCGATAGGAGGACGTTGACAATTGACAATTTACTGTACATATCCATTATCTCACACACACGCACACACACACACACACACACACACACATCCGAAAGCAGAGAGAGAGAGAGAGAGAGAATGCGAGAAAGTGTGATAGAGAGACATAACCGATAGAGGGACGTTGACAATTGACAATTTACTGTACATATCCATTTTCTCACACACACGCACACACACACACACACACACACACATCCGAAAGCAGAGAGAGAGAGAGAAAATGTGAGAAAGTGTGATAGAGAGACATAACCGATAGAGGGACGTTGACAATTGACAATTTAC